>NW_010417960.1:565-1811 GCF_000710305.1 Buceros rhinoceros silvestris | reverse complement strand
TTCTGCCATATTAAAATGATAAACTAGACTACTTGGGCTACTACACTTGCTAAGCCTCTATCTCTGCGTATTCATACCAGTTCAACAAATAGAAAAACATATTTTTGCTTGGCAGAATTTACTCAAGTTTTATCTAGCATTAACTGGATACTTTTTTCCCCTCCACATTGCATAACCTTGCACCATGTTAATCACAGCATAAAAACCACAGCAAATTACAATTTTTCTGTATCTTTATCAGCACGATTGTGTCTGGCTTCTGATGTTCTACTGAAAACAAAACATACTAACACACAAAATGCACAATGTTCATCAACAATATAACATGTGAACTTTGCCTTTAGATTCATAATGGATACAGATTCTGAATACTGAAGAGAAGCTGGTCTTGTCTGTAAAGCTCTCACATGAGCAGATCTGGGTGGAAAAATTTCTTTTCCTTACAAATACAATATGAATGGCCATTAATATACCAAAGTCCAGATGCCAGAGCTGCAGTGTAAATTAACACTCAGAAATACATTCTGATTTGTTATTTGTGAGAGACTGTGTTTTAGTACAGAGGAAAACTTCTCAACATTTTCTTTTACTTACAGGATGAACCTGGCTGCTGTAGGAGACCTTCACGCTCTGCTCCAAGTTCTTGAAAAGAATCTGGCGTCTGCCCAGGAGCTCGAAGTTGGCTGGACACATGATCATTTCCAGGTCGTGTTCCAAATTCAGCACTTTGCTGGCTGCAAGGGCAGTTCTGTGCATCTTCCATCACCAACCGAACCCTTTCACACACGTGGCCAGGCGGCCCAATCTTGCTCCCACCACTCCATCTCGCTGCCGCCCCCCCAGCTGTCCCAGTGACAGACCAAGCTGTACAAAGCGACCAGTTACCTTCGGGTCTCCTTTCCTAGCACCAAAGCAAAGCACGCAGAGAACTGCTAGTTTCTCACGATATTAACCGTCTGCTTCATCCCTTTAAAAAATAATCAAAACCGAGCAAGTGAATGCAGCCAAACAGGCCCCTAGACACCAAGCTGTACAAATCGACCAGTTATCGTCGGGTCTCCTTTCCTAGCACCAAAGCAAAGCACGCAGAGAACTGCTAGTTTCTCACGATATTAACCGTCTGCTTCATCCCTTTAAAAAATAATCAAAACCGAGCAAGTGAATGCAGCCAAACAGGCCCCTAGACACAGTCACACCACCGCTGAGAGCGACCCAGCCAGCATTCTGCCAGCTGCCCACACATTGC
>NW_010417960.1:0-223 GCF_000710305.1 Buceros rhinoceros silvestris | reverse complement strand
GTATTTCCCCTCCCCGCAGAACGCTATTGCGCCTCCCGCTCCCCTCCCCAGCCTGCACCACCCAGGGCCCGGCAAGATAAATCCCAAACCCCATCGCGGGGCAGGCGGCGCTGAACCATCCCCGCTCTCTCACAGATCCAACGCACCGCCCTCACGGTTCCGCGAAGCCCCGCGCCCTGCCCGCAGGCCAAGCCCAGAAGGAGCGGCTGAGCACACGGCGGGG
>NW_010417959.1:48881-54262 GCF_000710305.1 Buceros rhinoceros silvestris | reverse complement strand
CAGTAAATAGTTTCAGCTGGGAAAAAAAAAAGAAAGAAAGAAAAAGAGAAAGAGATGAAACAGCCCAAGTTAAAGGCAAATACTTTCATTCCAACTTTCTCCAGATGCACTATTTTATTCTGAAATCTGGCTATAAATTATCATTGTAGGAAAGAATAAAAAGCGCAAAGGTTAATTACAGCGAGGTGGGGAGGTGGGGGTTTTGTTGAGTCTTTTTTTTCCTCTCTTTTCCTGTGTTGCTGTTTGTCCTTTGATTTTTGTGAGGAAAACAAGAAGACATTTACATCTCTTGAGCTACCAGATGTAGCTCTTGTCTTAATGACTGGTCAAAAATGTTTGCTTAGAAGGTCTTCATGGACAGAGTGAAGAGACCAGGTTGTTTTTCCTGTGCCCTGAGCTCAGCCCTATCCCTCTGGAGGAATGTAAAAGGTGTTAATGCATTGCAGGGCTCCAACCTGCTTGTGTCCTGCTTTTTACCCACCTGCCAAGGTGGCTTGCATGCTGCAGCATGCAAATGTGTGGCATGACCAGGACAGGCAAGGAGATCAGCTTTGCACCTCCATCATTATAACCTCACACTCATCGGCACAGTCTGACTGTCCCAGTTGCCCTCCCTGCTCCTCAGGGCTCCTCTCCATGGCTGCTGAGTGCCTGCTGAAAGGCGCCCGCCTTGCCCCAGCAATGCGAAAGCGAGGACTCAGCTTCAGGCAATAATCGCCACTGCTGAAGGAAAACATTTCCCACGCCGGTGAGGAGCAAATCGCGTTCGTGCACTAAACACTGGCACGTCCCTGTGAAACCAGCCAGTGTTAACTCGTCTCCCGCTTTCGTAGGCAGGAGCTGATGCCCTTCTCCAAAATTCAGTTACTTGAGCTCTGCCGAGAGGCAGCAGTCACCTCTGCTCCCCTCCATCACTCAAGCCTCTTTTAACCTAATGACAACTCTGCTAACAGCCAAAATCAATACGATGGCAGTGCCTCAATCGATATGATCGCAGTGTCTCAATCTAATCACAGTTATAAAGCCAAAGGACCAACAGGGCTGTGCGAGTGTCTGCGTGGGGTGATCTTTTGGGTCGAGTTTAACCCCAGAGGGACTGGAATTATTGCAGATACCTAGAAAAGGATCAGTGTCCCCAGAGACCCCAATTCCTCCTTTTCACTGGGAAGGGCAGTGAGGAAGCCAGCAGCAAGGGCAGTGCCTGGCACATGCTACTGTTGCCTCTGGGCTCCTGGAGGCTTTCTGTGTTCTGGGGAGGACAAGCAGGCAGGCTCCTGCCCACAGCAAGTTCCTGGAGGACACTGCAATCATTACTGGGGACAAGGCACTACCTCTCCTGTCCTTAGCTCCACCCAAAACTGGGAGTGCTCATGTGGAAATGCAGAAATGCAGAGGGTTAAGTGTGGCTTGGCATTGCCCATCACTGGAAGAGTTGGGAATTTGTCTCCGTAGTCCCTCTGTGGAGGAGCAAAAACTGAGACACATTTTGGGCATGAGAAATTTCAGGACAAGCCACTGTGAGGCTGAGTGTGGAGACACCTGACAGCAGATACCACCAGAAAAGCCAGTCCAGGGAAGCTGAGAGGCAGAAGAGGTTCCCTCTGACTGACAGGTGTCTGATAGCAGCAGGGACTTAGGGCTAGTCTGAGCTGGGCCAAGAGCCCTTCTGCGCTGCAGTGAACAAAGCTGGTGCCTCCCTCCCTGCAGCTCCCTGCACATCAGCTCGAAGAGGGAAGACATCTCTCATGGTTGAGTGGTCAGGCAGTGACTGGTGCATGTGATTCATGAAGGCACTAAATCCTATCGTTAGAGAGACCAGGCATTGGAGACCAAAAGAGACAGCGAGATGTGAAACTTTGTGAAATAAATAGCGTTGTCAGAGCTGTATCTGAGTGCTGTGTTTGTTGCCTTCCATGGATTCAGGCACACATCCTCAACCAGCCCCTTGGAAACAGAGGGGACAGGGACAGACGGACACACCACAAAAGCACACAACAAAGAGGCATTTGGTTATTTCTCGTAGTCAACTGTTTGTGCAGGAACATCAGAACAACAGAACACATACGAAAATTGCTGTCTCTGTTCCTGTGTGGGATTTGTCTGGGAAACAAGCTCTGATGGGTAAGAGCTAAGAGAGCATCAAGGCGAGGAACGAGCATGCTAACATAGGCATAGAGCTGGTGGAGCTGGTGAGTATCTTCCAAGGTTCTGTACAGTTTTACTGTCACACCAACCCTGGCACCTAGGGAGCGTTCTCAGGAGATCTCTTGCCTTGTCTTCTTCCACTGTCCCAAGCCTGGCCTCTGTTCTTCACCCACGTGTGACTGCTTTCGGATGCATCACCTCTGAGACAATGGATCTGGAACCGAGCACAGAAGAGAAACCTGACTTAGTACCATTAGAGCATTTCCCAAGTGATGTGATTTGTGTGCTGAGGTGTTGCCATGGCATCGAACCAACACCTCCCTCCACATACAGCTCCTAAGGGCCTCCCAGAAGGGTGCCAATTACTGTAGGTGAGGTCACAGCTCCAGCTTTTGCGGTCAGGAGAGTGGGGCACTAAGTTTGTGTTTAGTTTCTGCCACCTTCCTGTTCCGGGCAGGGGCACAGGCTTCTTGCAGAAAGGCTGCCAGTGTTCCTTCCTGCTGGTATCCCATTTTCCTGCTGGATTTCCATCACCCAACAAGGAAATGTGTGGGCTGCCAAGATGGGCCCACGGACAGTACTTGGTTCCCTGACCAGAAGCAGGCAGAGTGGCTGCACCCCCAGTTCATTCATGGATGCACCAAAGTCAACATTTCCCTCCTCCGAACGTCTGAGGAACTTGATTAGAAATGCTAACTCTGCCTTCCCATCCATTAAGTGCTTGGCTTTGTGATAGCTGACAAATAACAGAGGTCTGCAGCGCACACGAATTTTTGCTGCTGCTGCAAACCTCGGTAGGATAAACAAGGGCATTTTTCATTCATTTTGAAGAGCACTGATGGCAACTTTTGATTTCAGCTTGAATTGAGATTTTGCTTGTAATAGAACCTTTGACATCTACAGCTTTATTATTTTTTTTTTCGGGAAGGGCTTTGAAAACCTTTCTTCAGATTATCCATCCTGGCATGTTTGAATTCCTAGATGTAGTGCCAGGTTAAAAGGTGACAGGGTCATGAGATAACTGTGCTTCAAACAATCCCCCTTTTCCAGCATTTCAGGCAGTCGCACTTTCAAACCCTCTTAGTTACAAACCGCAAGTCAGAGGCATCTCTGCATTAGCAGAGAGACAGGAATTGACAGTACTTAATAAAATTGACTATCGCCTCCGGCAAGAACAACACAAACATCTTACAAATTTGAAAACAATTAATACTGCTGGCTGAGGACAGGCTGCTGAACAGAAAAGCACACAGCAGACAAGCTGCAAGGGGCTGGTTTCACCGCACTAGGGCAGCCTCCTCCCCACACCAAGCTCTGCTTAGCGCCTACGGCAAGGCAACGGCACAGAGGGGCCCCAGCAGAGCTGTTTGCACCAGGATCCAGATTCCAAATCAATGTGCCGTCACCATTTCTTCTCTCTTTTGTTTGGTGAAAATGATGTAGATTTATCTGACCTACATAGCTGGCAGTATAGCAGCAAGGTGAAGTCTTGGAAGCTGGAGAGAGAGGTGGTAAAAGGATAAAATTATGAGGTCACAAAAAACCCTCAGAAAATCATCTTCAGAGGGAGGAATGTGCTCTGTCCCTCTGTTTCCAGCTTCCTTCTGTGTTTTTCTTACCCTCATACAGATACCAGTATAGCAACAGAGGGTTTAAGTTAGAGAAGATGGGATGAGCAGACCTGGGACAGAGCAAGAACCAGGGCTGTGAGGAACACACTCACAGCTGAGTCCGGGCCCTGGCACAGTGCTTGGCTGCTGCATGAGCATGTGCTGGGGAACGAACAGAATGAACAGTCTGTCCCTTGAAAGTGACACTGACTAGCGGGGCGGCTCTTCTTCCCCTGCCCAAATTTCCTCTTGGCCTCGGTGAGAGATCGAGCCGAGGTCATCCCAAGGGAACTGCCTGCAATACAGACACTGTGCTACAACAGAAGCAGCGCCCTGGGCTTCAGGTTCACTTGTGTTTGCCGTAACAGAGCTCTCCAAACGGGAGCAGCGAGCTTCGTGGCAGGGAGGCAATGCTGATGTGCCAAGAGCAGCCTGAAGGGTGTGACCACAGCTCCTGCGCGACCATCCTTGTTAGCAATCGGACATCGATGATGACTCTCAAGGGAACCGTAGTTTACTCACTTCACTTCATTTTGGCCAGTTCCCCTCACGAGAAAGTCCTCCCTGAATCTCCGTATCACAGGCATGATGTTCAGTGCGTCACATTCTCCACAGGGAGAGCACTGCCTTAGGACAGGGGACAGGCGTGTTATTTGTTTAGAGCAGCATTCCGTTCAGCACGCTCCTGCTACGTGCATCTCTTGTTAGCCCTGCGCTCCTGCTGCCCTGAGCATTGCTCTCCCCACCACAGGCTGTCAGCTGTTGTGCTCTCTCAAAGGGCAGCATGGCCCATCCTGGTCCCTAACGACCCAATAATGGAAACTCTGAGGTTTGCAGAGTTTTGGAGCAACCTGAATAAAACACCATCCAATGGATTGTCCTTGACCACCCTTCCTCCTTCTGTGACAAGCCGGTGATAGGAGCTGCTGCAGATGGTCAGCAGCACTTAGCTCTGAGCCAAAGGAAAAGCCAAGCTACTCAGCACGGCCTCAGGCCCTCTGCTCTGCCCTCGTCCCAGGAGCTGTACAGATGTCTCCTCTGGTCCCTCCCCAGCCATCGCTTCTTTGCAATAACCTGGAAAGCAGACAGGAATTTCTGTTCAGCCTCCCAGCACAACCAGGCTGAGGGACACAGCAAAGGGCAATGTGTCCTGGTGCAGCATCTGGAGCAGTTTACTTGTGCTGGGGCCCAGGAAGAGGGACTTTAGCAGAGTGGATGAACGACAACAGCCCCTGCTCCGCTCTGTGTTCAACGTGACTGCTGCCAGCTCGCAGGAAGAGCTCCCACAGCATTTTACTTCTGCAGAAAACAGGCAGTCCAGGGGTCGGTGGAGGCAGAATCAGGTAAATACGGACCAGACTTTGTGAGCCACTCTGTCAAGCGGAGCTGGGGCACTTGGCAATGCCCTCACACCCTTGGGACCAGCAGCCACCAGCAGCTGCTCGCAGTTTAGATAAGATCCTTCCAGCTCTGGAGAGAAATAGCAGCCAATAGCCGTTAATCCCAGGATGGCTGTTCGTGGGGGAAGACTGAAGCTCAGTTTCCCTTTTCCTCCTCTCTCCCAAGCTCTCTTGCACGTCACTACCAAGGTGCTCGTGTGCAGAGTGGCACAAGGATGTGAGGCAG
>NW_010417959.1:47391-48777 GCF_000710305.1 Buceros rhinoceros silvestris | reverse complement strand
CTGCCTGTGTAGCCATAAGAAAATGCTGCTGCTCAGGTAGAAGGGACCCAGCCTGCACCCTGGCTGCTCTGTGCCAGCTCTGCTGTGGGTAGGTGTGGTACTCGCCATGAGAAGAAGTCAAAGCTCAAACCATTTTTCTCGTCTCCTTGTGAGCATCACAGGGCAGCTTTCTCCTGGAGCTGCTCCTGAGCGTACACTTGCAGGTGTCCGTTCCCCTCCTCACCCAGTTCTGTGAGGAAATTGTCTCTCAAATCTGCTTTTAAACGGAGTTTGAGGCAGGATGACTGCCAGCACTTCGCAGAAGGAGGATGGTAGATGACCTTGGCCAGGGCCCCAGAGCTCCGGAAAAAAAACCATTTTGCATTTCAAGACATGGATTTACAGTCTTATGAAGAAAAGCAGACTCAGATCCTCCTGCAAATGGCTGACACGCAACTTGTAAGGGCTAATGAATTTCCCGAGAACTCATTTGTAAATCCAATAATTAGTTTATGAATAACAATTAATTAAAAATTGGCTCCCCCAAGAAATGTAGCATGTCATCCTGTCATCTGTCCTGATAGATCTTCACACAAGAATATTGCGAACGCCTGAGACACATCTATAGGAAAAATTAACTGAAACCTTGGCACAAAGGCTATATTTTAGTAAAAATTGATTGAAGCGAAATGCAATTATTAATGATTGTCATATATAATTGCTGTAATTACGGGCTGCATTCTGGGGAAGGGACACATAATTCAGACAATTGGCATGTCAAAGATAACTCGATTCGTCACCACCTCCCTCCTTAATTCATTTGCGCACCACGGCGGCGCAGTGCCAGACCAGGATGGAGTGTTGTGCCCTGCCAGGTTACTCTGACCCCGCTCTCCCCGCTCCCCGCAGCAGCTCTTCCCACCGTGTCAGGATGGAACCTTTACCTGAGGCCAGCTGCCACTTCACCACCTGAAGCTCTGGATTTTGAATGAAAGCCAAGCTGGGGAGGGCTCGTGCTGTGCCGGTCCAGTGTGCCCGTCTGAGAGACGAGCTGATGGCACTGGGGGACTGGGGTCACGGGGACCCAAATGATCTTAAAAACATATTCAGGCTTTTTGTTGCTGTTGTTTTAACAAGTAAGGGAAGTACCAGAAGCCTGCAATTCTCAGGGGCAAAATACATTTTAAAGTGATGAGGAATGCTCTGAAATTTGTCCCCTCACTGAAGGAAAAAGATCGAGCAGGAGGACTAAGTTCTGAAAAGGAGACAAACATTTCGTTTCATGTCGATAGTAAGATTAGTTGACTAAAAATAGTGTTTTTAAAGGGGGTGTTCATCCTGCTTAAAAAGAAACAGCACCAATTTTGTTTCAATGTGACATGTGCCATTTTTCTGAATTTTCTGGTT
>NW_010417959.1:33250-47291 GCF_000710305.1 Buceros rhinoceros silvestris | reverse complement strand
TGAAGCAGAATATTCATTAATTTTCCAAATCTGCATGCAACCAAGTTGTTAGTTTAAAAAATTAAATACGAGATATACCAGTACTTTTTGTCTGCTTTTCAGTAGCTGAGATGATAAACCTAGACCAGCTCACAGCTGTACTCGCTGTGCTTTCTGGTCTGCCACTGAATCTGCCTTCATTATTTTTGAAATGATTTCAGGCTGATTCTGCATCTCTTCCCATGCTTAAAAAGGAGATAATTTGGGTTCTTGATTAGTTTTTGTGTACAAAATTTTAAATTATTTAGAATAAGTGGAGCAATTCCCATAGAAACAAACAGTGACAGTAACGAGTAACGAATGGCTGTAGCAGCAGAGTCAGGCTTCATCCCTGCTGCCTCTTGGCATCCCAGATTGGGAGCTGGTTGCCCCAGGCCCTCGCTGCAGTCGGAGAAGAGGCGCAGGTCAAACAAGTCCCTGTAAAGGATGCCTGTCTTCAGTGCCCACCCCTGGAGGAGGTGACTCTGCACACAGGGGTATTGTCCCACAGACAACCCACTTCTTCGGTGGGAGCAAAGAGTCTAAAGGCTGGTTTTTAGCAAGCTGATGGGCGGGGGCTCTGGCAGAGGAGCCTGGGCGGAAAAAGATTGATGCTGGCTGTGCAAAACCATCTGGCACCAGCTGACCCCCCCCACATGTCCCCCCTGTGGGGACACAGACCCCACAGCCTAGCAAGCTGATGGGCGGGGGCTCTGGCAGAGGAGCCTGGGCGGAAAAAGATTGGTGCTGGCTGTGCAAAACCATCTGGCCCCAGCTGACCCACCCCCACATCTTTCCCAAAGACGGGCAAGGATTGCAGAGTGGCCTGAAGACGGTCATCCTCCTCCTCGCTGTGCATTCATCTGCCCATGCAGCAGCACAGCCCAGAGCCTCGGGACACGCTGGCCCAGGCTCTGTGCAAGGCGCCTGCATAGTGAGGCTTTGTCTTGGTGACCTGAGGCTCTGCTGTGCCCCATGGACACGCAGGATGCAACCTCCCTTACCGGGACTGCTTAAAAAGCTCCGTTTCTCCGTACAATCTCTTCTGTGCTCACTGTCCTGCAGCTTTCTAAAACCACCAAGATGTCTCATTAAAATACCAGCTTACAGCAATTTCCAGAGCCCGGCACAAACCCATGTGCTCAGAAATGAAAGCTGTGCTTAGATGGGGTTAGGCTTATGACAGCTCACAGCAGGAACTGCAGGTAAACTGCAATTTGGGGATCTTTTCCTTGCCCTCCAAACCATTATTATAAACCCAGAAATTCACCGTTTCCTGCGACCCGTAGAAGAAATGCTGCCACGCCGTGGTCCAGAAACACACAGCTGAAGTAGTAAAGCAGTTTTAATTCTGGCTTGCAATAATGATAAGCAATAACGTGTTATTGTCAGAAGACATCTGAGATCACACACATCCAAGGTTTTAAAGCTTATTTGATCTTTTTCTTTTTTTCCTCTCAATCCTTATACGTAGTCCCCCTTCCCCCCTACGAAGAATCCTTTGAACTGCTTGAACAGGGCAGACCATGCTCTCCTTCTCTGATGTCAGTGAAAAACATCACCCAAAGTTTCATGCCCTCTCTGACTGGTTTCCTAATGACCTGGCAAACGTGAACTGTTTCTTCAGACATCTTCCATTTCTCCTCACTTAGGCTGAAAAACAGGAAAATAAACACTTGTCCATCAAAGGTAGAAAGAGGGAGATGTACACAAATTACCCATGGGGGTTTCTGGGAGAGTCACCTGAAACATTCCTGGAGATAAAACCCAGAGGGATGAGTCCTCTAACCTGGGTGTCTTTTTCTTCAGCTCCACACCCAGAGGGAGTTTGTGGGTTCACAGATAACTTTCTGTACTGAGATGTTTGGGCACGAATCCTCAATGAAAAGCTTTCCAGCAAAAATAGTCACTAGCCAGCCCCTGCAGCGATGCTACGTGGCACTGCTGAGCTGGTGTAACTTTGATCTCCGGATAGAAACAAGCCTCTCCTTTGCTTAGTCACACCATTCGGAGTGTTATTAGACAGCAGGATGAACACTTGAAGTTACACCTGAAACTAGGGCATTTTTAAAGCAGTCTGACACCCTTTGCCAGCTCTGAAGTTTTAAGAAAAACAACTAAACAAAGTTATTTCCTCATGAGCCAAGGTGCTGCAGGCAGCCATCAAAACCACCTGAGATGAATGGGGCAAAATAAGTTCAGGCAGCTAGAGAGAGCTGACCCAGTTCCACTGACCCAGACGGGACACATTCACAGAGGGTAGTTTTAGGTTCCAAATGTTGAAGCTGTGGAAAAGTTCACTGAAGACTGTCTGGCTCATGGAGTCGTGCTGGTAATGACCTTGGAGACATGCTTGGGTGCCATCAGCAGCGCCCAGACCCCACTTTCACGAGGTGAGTAGATAGAGGAAGATGGTGTTTGGATGGTGATGATTTTTGAAATCCATCAAGAAATCTGTAGGCCCTCAAACTTCTGCGGAAGTTCATTCTGGAGGGGAGTCCCAGGAGGAGGGCAGAACTGGGCCCGTATCATCAGGTGAAATATTGGTAGCAGACGGCAAACCAGTTGTTAGAATGGCTTTATAACCACAGGTTAACTACAAGACAACAGGCAAGAAAATCTTCCATGAGAATATGCTTTATTTTGGCAGAACAGGCAACCAGAAATGCAAATATTTATTTTTCCCAGCAAAGGAGAAGTTGTTCGGAATGTCGTCTCAGAACAAGCATGTTTCATTTAGAAGTTTTCCCTGAATTGACATTTTTATTAGAATGACAAAGTTAAATCAATATTTTCATTACAAAAAGATGTTTTCCATCCCAACCTTTTGCCCACTTTGGTGGTTTCATCAGCCTGATGCCTTGTTCTCCACCCAGCCCTGATGGGGTCTTCAGGCAGCATTGCTCCTCCTATGCGTGACCTAACTCACTGCCAAGAACAGTGTCCTGTGATGGTCTAGACCTAGCCTGGACCTAGGCTGGTGGGTCTGGAGAAGCATTTGCCTACCTTAAAATCAGAAATATGTGGCCACTTTTCACGCTGACTCCACTTCTATGACGGAGTTGAGATTTGTACCTGAAAGGGTGTTCGTCACATTCCTCATGAGTTTTGTGCCTAAGTGAATCAACTTCCTACTTATCTGTGAGAAATCCGGCTTTTCTTTTCCTTTCCCTAAATACCATACATCATCTCCAAGTACAAAATTAATCATACGGGTGTTCAGCGCTAAATATGTTAATTGGTTTATGATTTAAAATTAATTAAAGTATGGTCTTTGGGGAAATTCAGCATCTTTTGTCAAACCACTTTGTGGCTTGTAATGATTCCAAAAGCAAAATATCCCAGAATTCTCCAACTTCCTGTTGTGTTAAAGCTCATTAAAATTTCTTTTTTTATTTATTTATGTTTAACTTAGCCATAAATCGACATTTTCCCCCTCAATTAATGGCTACAACTGCTGAGTGTCTTTGTCACCAGAACCAATGATTTATTTGTGCTATTAGTGACCCACGAGGAATTCCTTTGTCCTGGTAAATCTGTCACCTCCTTTCATGGCGGCTGAAGTTTAAGCCATGTTAAACCATTTAAACCTGTGTCTTCAAACCCTCCAGCAGTTCTTCCAGAGGAAGAAGTGCTCTTGGGAGTGGTTTGTCTCATCCTTTGGCAGACTTCTGAAGGAGTCATTAGGTGGTAAAGCTGAAGTGCTGCTTTCTCTGCTGGCTACAGATGAAGATATCAGCAGAGCCGACCTGAAGGGAGGTGAGACGAGTCCCATTCCTGAGCTGGTGGAGCAGCGCTCCAGTTAGACAACGGACTTGCAACAGATCTGTCCACACGTTTTTCTTAACAAAGCACAGAAATAACAAAATGCTCCTTGAGCTTTGATCTGCGTTTTGCCTGAACATCAAGTGACATTAAAAAAACTTGAATTAGAGAAGCTCTGTTCTGGAAAAAAAAACCCTACCTGCAGTTGGCACGACACTCTGTCACCTCAGCCCTCGCAAGACAGAAGAGGGGCCCTTTTTCCACCTTGCTCTCAGTTGAGAACTGTATGATGCCTTCCTGGTTTGCACTAAAAGCTGCGCAGCCCAGGTCACTGCTTTCACTATCCGTGTGCCCAGTTCCTGCTCCTCCGAGCAGCCTCCCAGCATCTGCTGGTGTTGCTGGTGTAACCTCTTGGCCATGCCTCTCAGCCTCTCCTCCTGCCTGCCTGACCCGAGCTGCAGGACGAGGGCTCTGCCAGCGCTCTCAGGGTTCCTCTGGACACAGCAGACAGCAGTGAGCCAAGATGCAGAGCTCCTGTGCACACATGGTAAATGAAAAAATGAGCTGGAAGACAGATATCGCCCACCAGAGAAAACAATCTTCTTCACGGCTTGCACAAAATGTTATAGAGCTCAGACCACTGCAAGCAAAAATACCATTTTCCCAGCTGCTGGAGGGGAGAGTGGCTGTTTTGGCAGAGAACAATTCTCCCTCACAGATAAGATAACAAAAGAAAAGAGTTCCCAAGTGGCAGCATCCTTTATTGCCTGGTTTAGTATCTATCCCCCAAATCAGCCCATGACTATGAGAAATTCACAAAGCTGCTCTTAAACCGAAATGTGTGTAGCCCACAGACAGCAGCAGTGCCCTGACCTTATTGCATGAATCACTTCTATAATCCTCTGGGATCACGGTCTTGCCACATAAAGCAGCGGTTCTGAAATAAGATGGAGGGGCGAGAATCATCTTAGATGTGGTGAGGAAGAAAGGGCTATTGTAGCATATTTTTATCCTGACTTAACTTGGTTTGATGGCACAGACTAGGGAACATAATCCAGATATTTCTTCATCAGTCATAGCTTGTGTTGGAGGGATGAAAAGACATTGAAAATGGTTGAGAAATGAGCAGATTTTAAGGAAAGCTCCATATCCTTAGGCATGGATTTGCAAAGGTTAAGTGTGGTCACCTAGTTTCTAGGCAGTTTCCTGATTTTATCTCACCACATTTCTTGATTGGCCTTTGACTCCTCAAGTAACATTTGCGCCTCAACTATTGGAAACCTCTTCCTGAATTCATTTTTAGAGTGAGATCAGGGAACTTCTGTAATCAAGAAACTGTATCTTCCCATCTCTCCTCGAGCAGGGCTGTCCAGACCTCAGCCCTTCTTTTGACTGTGTTCTGGTTTTCCTCTCTGATGTCGTTTTCCTTGCGGCAGTTAGCAGCTGGACACAGGACCCTTTAGAGAAGTCGCTGGGACCAAAGGAAGGGGTATCACCGTTTCCTACTATCACTCGATCTCTTTGGATTTCTAGATACAAGGATCATGCTGGACCCAGCCTCACCCCGGGAGCTGCCTTTAAAACTCTCTCCTCTCTGTGTTCCAGGACTTCCCTCAGATTTATTCTCTCTGCCTTGATGCTCTTTCTGAGAGGCCTCTTATCAGCTCACAAAGAACAGCGTGATGAACCTCATCAGCACTTACCGTCGTCTGGCTACGAGTAAATGTGGATCCTAAAATTTCTGTGAGGTTTGCCTCTGGGAAGCCTTGAAGACACATGACCTTAGGGTTCACATTGGATGGATCTGAACACTTTTTGGTTGCACAGCCCCAGGGCATGAGGAAGTCCCACTTTTCCCTTTTGTCATCCACCCCTAAGTCATCACTGAGTATTTTAACTCCTAGTTTACTCTAGGCCTGAACAGCTCCATTCAGTCTCAGGGCTCCTATCAACAGCTGGCAATGGGGCCAAACCCGGGAAATCATCCTGCACTACCCAAGAAATTAACAGGCTGAGGTCACTCCAGAAGTAGGAGCTGGGGTAGTATCTTGGGTCTCAGCCTCATCCCATGCACATCTATGCTCATGTTTCAAAACCGGGCTCACAGGTGGCTCTAAACTTGAGGCCCAGAGGAGATGAAAGAGCACGGGGTGGAAGGATGACAGATTTGCTCTCCTCCTGCAGTGCTTGGACCAGGTTTGAACACAGGGCTGGCAGTGGAGGGTGGCTCGGGGTACAGCTGGTCTTGTTGTTGTCCGATGCTAAGTCTTCTCAGAGGCTGGGTAGATCCCTAAAGGTCCGTTCTACCATCAGCTCTGTTAGAAATGATGCCTGTCTGCCTCCTCACGAGGCCACAGCTTCTCTCTCTCTCTGTGAACTTGGCAAGTACTTCTGGACAGTGGGGATTGCATTTCATCTCCTTTCCATCAGCCTTGTGGGGGACGGAGCAGCAAACGGCAAGGCAGAGCGCACAGTTAATCTGCAGGAAATTGTCTTTTCCTGTGGTCGGTTTTGTCTCCTGGCAGTGCGCAAAGGCAGCACCATTATCTGTTTCTGCCAGCACTTCTAGTGCTGAAATGTCTCTAATTAAAGGCATGCCAAGTTGTAGATATAGGATATCTTAATTACATGTGTGTGAATAAAGCGTTTAACAAGATACGAGCGGTCCTTCCGTTCCCCTTGGAGCCACCAGATCAAAGAGCAAACCCGCTCCCTTGGAAACAGACAAAATGTGTTGGTTTCTGGAGGGCTGTTTTGTCACCAGCTTTATCTCCAGACTTCTCTTGGGCTACTGCCAAACTTTGAAAACAATTAAATGGAAAGTGGGATGGTGCAACTGGTGCTGCAGAAGATCCTTCCCTTTGAGGCAGCTTCTGCTCAGCTGAAGCCCAGCGATGCACACAGTGAAGACCTCGGTGATCTGGGGCGATGCTGCCGACCACCACAGAGGTGCAGGCGGGACTGCCTCCTTGAGCCAGGCCTGAACAGGCCAATTTGCAGCCAGCACCTGTTCAAATAGATGAGCTGGATGGTTTCATTTACTGCCTTCCAGCCCCCAGCTCGCAGGAGGCAGGTCTACCATGATCCCGTCCCCCCTGTATTAGGGCCAGTGAACAACCTGTGTCCTGCCATAGAGGCACCATTTCCTCAGAAAGGTCCCATAACAGGTTCCTCCTACCTTCTTGCCATAGTGAGAAGTTTTTACCAGACATAGGCGTCGCTGTCACCTTCTACACCCATGGGTGGTCTGGCACAACATGAGTCTGTAGGCAGGGACAAGCAGTGAAGGCATACGTGATGCTGCAGTGGAGTGGTCAGATCACTCACCTGAGGGTAGAGGTTTGGCTCATCCTTGGACTGTTCTTGCACCACGCGTTCAACAACTATAGGTAAAAGTAAGGGGTCAAATAGAGGTGCGGGGAAGGTGTATCCATACCTGTCTCCAAACACACATCCAGGCAGCGCAGGTCTCATTGATTTGGGATCTTGCTTCATTCACTCCAGTGATTTCAGTGCAACAGGAAGAAAAGTCTGATTTCAGGTGAGGCTACCATGAGATGAGCCTTTTCTGAGGAACGGAGAGCCTTTATCCACAGAAGCTGGGGTGCTTTGCAGGAGAATAGTTAGTTACTCCTGGTACAACTGAAGAGTGAGGGGCACCCTGCTTAGGGGAGCTGGAGGATGAATTGCTGATCCCACAGAAAACTCATCTGGCCTGCAGTGACTTTTAATTGCAGTACCTTCTGGGGCAGCTTCAAACTCCACTGCAGAAGCCAACAGAGTGATGTGGCAGGTTCCTTTGACAACATCTCTAGCCCTTCATCCCTCTGGATGGCACAGGAACTTAACACTTCATCCAAAACCACTTGGCTAGAAAAAAAACAACTCAATATCACCAGTGCTTTTTTTCTGCAAGAAGCTGGAAGTGGTCCTCAGAGGAATGGCTTCCCACAGCTCTGCACCGGGTATTTTTCATTTCAAGTCAAACACAGTAGTTTGGGGGTATCCCTGGACTGAGACTAACCTGGAGCTGTGTCCAGGGCACCTTACGGCTTCAGTGAAACAGCATCTAGAACCTGGCTCTCTGTTAAGTGAGTGAAAACATTCGTGTCATTAGAAGTACAGGTGAACCCTGTAAACATTCTAAAATGTTTAAGGGACCTTTAAAACAACTTTTTAGAGAGTGCTTTCAGCAGAAAAGTGTTCAAGTCACACGGATTGTAAGACCTCATTGGGTTTTGAAGGCATAATACAGGCTCCTAAATCACTTTGGAAAATCTCAGCTCAGCTCCCTACATCTGCAAAGAGAAGGAAGATGCTCCAACGCAAGCCCTGCCCTCCATGAGAAAGGCAAGTCAGCAGCCGAGGTCACTCGCTCATCGGCTTTGCTGCATCCCTGGCCGGGTGCCGGCAGAGCTTCCCTGAATGATGCTACTGGACAAGTGTCCTTGGCAAGAGGGGAAGCACGGTTGGCTCGCAGAGCCTTTGCCTTGCCAGAAGGAATCCACTGGGAATGAGACTGACTGGGGAACTCTGGGAGCAGGTGAAGGGATGATAAGGACAGGCTTCATGTGTATGTTTTTTAACTGCTCTTCTTGCAGCTCCAAGGTACTGCACACAGAAAACAATGAAACACAAACCAATACAAATACAGAATACGGCTCTGCCTGAAGACGACTGGGGAAATGGAAATAGAAAATGAAGCTTCCTATTTAAAGTGAGCGTTAGGTCTGCTGGAAATACCTCCTGCTGCTCTTGGACACAGGAGCAGAGGTGCAGCCAGGTTGATCCTGAGTTCACTCACAGGCTTTACAAGGGTGTGGTAGCTGTGCACTTCCCCAGAGATGCTGGGCATGCTGGTAAATGTGTGGCATCTCTCTCACTCCCAGGAACAACTTAGACCTCACCAGGTCTTTAATTTAAATACAAAAGCTGACCCATAATGAGGCCTTCTTTGTGGTCATCGCTTCATCACTGTCGATTTTGTCATCAGCACTCGTCATTGTCGCTTTGACTTCGCTGGTGTTGCTTTGTCATCGATGTCTCTGAGAATACACCCAGGAAAGTGGCACAGAACACGTTAGGAACCGCATTTTTGAGTGTATTTGGCTATGCCATCTAAAGGGGTCAAGGGAAAGGCTACCGCAGCATTAGCTCTGTCAAGATCAAATATCTCCAACACTAAATCATATTGAGGTTTCTAGAAAAAAAACCAAACCAAAACAAAAAACCCCCAAACTTTTTTCTTTTGCTGCTATCTTACCTGCTGGAGTTTTTTTACAGAAAAACAAGCTAAATTTTGCCAGCCAGAAGATGAATTGAGCTCAAAGCCTACTGCAAATTTCAGCCTAGGAAGATCTATTTGCCTTACAAATTCCATCCCTGCATAGAAATGGTTAGTGTTTCTCCTTATGTTAGATTGATGCATAAAAGTAAAAATATTGTTTAGCACACACACTCACATGGTAATTTTTCTACAGATGATACTTATTCGAGTTTTCAGATTGATCCTCGTGATTACAAAATGACATTCTTACAGCTCTGAGAAGCTGATTCTGTGTATGTCTGGCATTTACAGAGGGTGAAACCCTTTGAACATCCTGCTAATCCCTGTCTACATTTTGAGACCTCCAGATAACTTTAAAAACCCAGCTTCCACGTCGGTTCATAACCAGGGGCTGCTTCCACATCTAATTACAAAAGCAATTCTGGAAGAGCTATGAAGCAATCGTTAATTGACTTTAGACTTCACTTTCATTATTTTCCTCTCCTCTGAAATGGTGTAAATCCAAAGTAGCTTCACTGAAGGCACTGGAATTAGGATCGTAGAGATGAAGGGCTGGAGGAGGCATATGATACTGAAGCCAGATGAAAGCTGTGCCCATGTTCTTCAAAAAAGCTGCCATAATGTGCAATATTCTGCTGTCGAAACGGAAAAGCTCCTGCCTGGTACGAGCAGGCTCATTAAGGAGGTAACCTCATTGCTAAAAGCAGAAGGGGCTTGGTGTGACACATGCAGGGGTGAAACCAGGCGCTGATGCAGAGCTGTGAGTGCAAGGTGGGGAACCAGAGCATGTGTGAGCAGTGCTACAGGCTTTCACCCACCTTGTTAGCAGCTCCGGGCATGGGTAGTCCTCCTCATCGCAGGTAAGCTCCTCTCACTGCCGGGAGGACAGATGGTGAGGCTGAAATTCCTCCATTGGTTCTTCCTCTGATGTCATGTCTGACCATGGACAGGAAGTGATAGCTCCCCGTTCCTCTAACCTCAACCATTCGTTTAAATTACAGACTTGTGTGTGTATATAACATGTGGCACAAGGGAGACACTGGAAACCCTCATGATCACTTGGAAACTCTCAGCCCTCTGGGTCTGAGTGACCTGAGAGCACCTCTGCTGCTGTCTGAGCTACTCTGCTCTGGGTGAGGGACCAAGACTTCACCATCTCAATGAGAACACTGCTCAGGCTCTGCACAACCTCCTCTTCGGACCACAAGGCAATGTTTAGGCTGTGAGGCAGCACCATGGGCCATAAAACTGGAGCAGTAACTTCTGGGTTTGTGCTGCGACTGTGCTCTGAAACAAAGTACAACTGCGTTGACTCTTCTCCTGGACATGAATTGAGGTGCATTTAATGGTAGGTGTATAAAGGAGCTCTGCCTACTGGCTCTGATGCCTGACACACTTTAAGTTCAGCTTCTCTGACACTGTCTGAGTGACCAGCAGCACAGCAAACACCTCCTTGGCCTGATCCAGGCCCTGCCTGGGTCAGAGGGAACCGTTTCACTGGAGAGGCTCGTGAGAAGAGCAGGATGAACAGCATCTTGCGTACAGCCCCACTAAAGCAGATTGGCAATTTCAGACAGAAGAGGATTTGCATCCCCAGGCAAACCTGCTGGCTCCACCTGTCCATCTCCATGCAGAAAAAAGGGGATTCTGTAAAAAAGGAGAAATTTTCATTAGCTTCTGCCCATCATTTCTGCCCATTTAGCTTAATTAAAATCTAGCATTCAACTCTCAGGCAAGTGCTGCACACGAGGAAGGTTAAAAGCCTCCCTCTTTGCCTTCTCCTTGCATTTTGGGAAAGGTTCCTTGAATGGTCCATTTAGAATATAGATACTGGCTACCAATTTTATTTCATATTCAATGTCCTGCAAAGTAAATTTCACAAGTCTTTGCACTTCATCCACAAAATTAAAACAGATAAGGAAGGGATTTGCTGATGGAAGATGCTAAAATGGTCTTTAATTAATCCTGAAATGAACATGCTGAAGTAGAGAACCTTTACTTCACATCAGCATTTTCCTGTCCACAACGATAATAACTGAAGCATCATGGGCTGGGTTAATTTGTAGCGAGTTTGTTGGAGCTCTGCCATTCATTTATGTTGCACTGGGCTTGGGGATAGAGGAGGGTATTCCCTGGGCAAGGTCTCCAATGGAAGCACTTTCAGCCGCAAAATAGAATAAACTTCAGGGTCTGTCAGGGCTTCCAGTGGGTGAAGAAGGAGGAGATTATGGGGTAATCCATGACCAAATGTGAGGGGAACAGAGGCAGGTGAGACCACAGAGGAGACAAATAGCAGAAAGAACGATTATGGGGTAATCCATGACCAAATGTGAGGGAAACAGAGGCAGGTGAGACCACAGAGGAGACGAATAGCAGAAAGAACAAACCAGACAGCCTCAGACCACTGGTAGCACAAACCTGAGATGAAGGATAGATCTGGGGGTAAGAGGTGCATGGAAAGGTCGAAGGACTGGAAAGAGAGGTGTGACCTTTGCTGTGTTGTCTTTCTTGATGTCCAAGAAAACAAAATGTTGTGAATTTGTGGGTATAACAGTTGGCATCTCATTCATTCACAATTTATCCCCCCCAAATAGTTACGACTTGTAGGACTGAAGATTTTACCAGCCCTGGGTGGTCCTGTCACCGAGCCACACGCATGCTGCAGAGCTGGGTTCTCAGCTAACTGGTCACCTTGGCTCCTTCCACGGCCACACAGGTGTTGCCAGGGCTGCAGCAGTGGCTTGGAGGAGGAATAAATACAGCTGCTTATATTGAGGAGACAAGCTGTGAGGAGACATTTGGTGTGCGAGATGATGTCAGACCAGGGATCCCTGGGATGTCTGGGAGGATTTGACAGAAAAAAGCTAAAGGACTTTGGGAGACAGGACCTCAGGAGACCCCCAGCCTGTCCTCAGAGCTGGAACAAGGATCAGGGCTCAGCAGAACATTGTGTCTGCAAACAAGGTCCCAGCCCTTGTCAGGGCTCATCCACAGCTCCTAATTCTCACAACGTTGCCCTTTTTTCTCAGTTGCTGTCTGGGCTGGGAGAGGCTGTTCTCCACCCTTCCTCCTTCAGGGGCACCACTGTGAAGGGAGAGGCACAAAATTAATGGATCTGGAAGAGTAAGACTCCAGAAAAGATCTTAAAGAGAGAGAGAGAGCACCAGAAGGAGGTCAATGGTTTGTCCCAGTGATGAGAGCCCTCTGAAGAAGAACAAGGAGTGTCATGTGGTGCTCAGTAGGAAATGTGACATTATTCCAGGTCAAGGATTTCTGTCTGCTTCATTAGAGAGAAGCTGCACAGCCAGAAGGGCACACAGCAGATACAAAACAAAACAAAACAAAACAAAACAAAACAAAACAAAACAAAACAAAACAAAACAAAACTTTGGGTTTTGTTCCCGCAGCTCTTTCCAGGAGTGATAGCCGGCTTGCCACAACTTGTGGGCACTGCAAGCAGTTGGCTAAAGTAGGATGAAGAGCTCATTAGTAGCTCTTTCTGACACCCGCATCAATCTGGCTTCTTAATGCCGTTAGCAAATTGTAATTACTGAACATGTCAAACCCAACATCTTCATCCAGGCAAACACCAGGAGACTGGCCACCGTGGTCAGGTATGCAAAATGGGCATGTGTAAATTGTGTGTGTGCACAGGCATCCGTGTTGGTCTGCCTGCCCTTCCTGACCCACCGGCTCTCCGCTGCAGCATCATCCATCTATGGCTGAGCTCCATCGCACCAGCTGCTCTCTCACACGAAGGACAATCCCTCTCACCTTCCTGGCCTGGCCTGCCTTCCCGTGGGTTCCCATACCCTTACCAAAAGCGGGACGCTGTAAATACAGACCAACATGGAAAAAGGCAGGAGACAGGATGAGTTATCGGGATTGACAAAAGACGCCATAAAACATGATCAGCCCTGACACGAGAGAACTGGACCTTGAGTGGTGTTGCTCCATAAAAGTGACAGCAGGTAAACATGGAGCAAATGGAAAGAAAAGACATCCACCCTGTCCCTCCCTAGGATTTACAGCCTCTGGGGCAAGGGGAAGCCACGCTAGAGTTATCAGAGTGCCGTGCCACCATAGGCTGAAAGCAGTAAATCAGTGGCCAGCAATAACCACCGCAGGTAGGACCTTTTCCCTCAACCACTTAAGATGAGTGTTTCCAGGGAGCCAAAACCTGGAACTGCCTGTGAGCAGCAGGGTCGAGGACTCAGCTCAAGCAGCGTGGAGGACCCTTGGGTTGCCAGCAAGAAAGAGACAGCAGGTGAGAGGCTGAATGTGCAGCAACTGCTCTTATGTGTCTGCCATCATGCCTGCTCAGAAGCCCTGGGAGGAGAGGGGGCTGCAAACGCGCACGTGGGGTTTGTCCTGGACAGTGGCCACAGACCGTTTCCACTCTGTTTCCCGTGTAGCCAGTTCCCTCTCTAAGCAGTTGGTTTGAATAAGAACATCTATCTTCTAAATTGTGTGTATCAAACAATCCATCACCGGCAGGCTGAAAACCTCCCCAAATCTGTAATTATGGTGTCACAGCTGATTGTGATGAAAGCAGAGCTGTCAGGGAGACATTTGTGAGACAAACACTCTTGCGCACGGCAGTTTTCCCCAGAGTGCCACGGCAAGCGTTCCTGCCATATGGGGCCGTGATTAATAGCCCAGCCTATATGTAAATATTTAGCTGTTTAGGAAGCAACAGGATCCAATTACCTTTCAACCCATTTCTCTCCTTATGATAGAAGCCAAATTTTTCAGAGCTGTCAGGGAGACATTTGTGAGACAAACACTCTTGCGCACGGCAGTTTTCCCCAGAGTGCCACGGCAAGCGTTCCTGCCATATGGGGCCGTGATTAATAGCCCAGCCTATATGTAAATATTTAGCTGTTTAGGAAGCAACAGGATCCAATTACCTTTCAACCCATTTCTCTCCTTATGATAGAAGCCAAATTTTTGATTTTTCTTTGTCTACCC
>NW_010417959.1:7059-33064 GCF_000710305.1 Buceros rhinoceros silvestris | reverse complement strand
AAAAAAGGATAAAAAAAAGCCCACATGACTCATATTCTACTGATGATATCAAAGACATTCTTCTCTGTGCCCGAGGTACTGCAGGCTGAGAGCTCGGCTGGCCACGGCAGCTGAAATCTCTTATTTTTCTCATTACTGTAATGTCCCTCTCCAAGGAAGTGAACGCTGGCGCTTTCTGCCGATAACCCTCGTGACTGTCACCGTGACAGTGGCCTGGAACCAGAGCTCTTGCTGGTACATGATACAATCTGAAGCAAAGCTTTTATCATGAGCCCTGTGGTTTTTAGGATGATCCTTAAAGCTGCTGGGAGGAAGAACTGCCTGAGATTCGCAGCAGCCCCTGGGGGAAACCAGACATTTCTGGCTCTCGCTGTAGCAGGGGCAGTTGGAAGCTCAGCTTTATGTGCACCCAGAACAGTGAAGAGAGGAGGAAAAAATAAGCCTCCACAACAATTTCATGGTTTTAAAACAATTTTATGAATTTTCTGCCAAGGTCACATTTTTGAATGTGTCCTCCCCAGCCCTCTCCACCCTCTCTCCAGAGCCCCAGCACATCCCCTGCTCAAGGCAGCACTGGGAACTTCTCTTGCCTGGTTACAGGTACTGTTTGCTGCCTTCCTCGACTTGACACATGGGTGCTACCACGGCCCGGATCTCCAGGCTTCCTCCAGGTGCCCTCTCTGGGCACAGGGTGGTGACTGGACCTCCTGGAAAAGAAAATTCTTTAGTCACAATAATAATTCCAGAGGGAGGTTTTCAGTGAAACATGGGCCAAAGTGGTGTGTGTCCTACACATCATCAGTCAGCTTTGCCTCAGCACAAACGGTGCTGCCGAAGCAAAGTGCAACCTGTCCCTTGGGTGACAAGAGCCATCCAGAATAACTATTGCTGCTGCCACACCGTCAATCCCTCCCAGCCCCTGGATATGCACGATTCAAGATTCACCTAAGCATTCATGGTGTTTAGGGCATTCAAACAGAGAGCTGTTGCTTTGGACACAGCCATGGGACACAGAATGTGGCCAGGGCATCATTGGTGCCTAAAGATCCAGTTTGGCACAGTGGGATTTTCAAATGAAGGGTCTGGAGTCCTGATGTTCCCTCGTGCAGCAGTCAGATGTCCCATGGGACCAGGTGGGGACCTAGCTGGAGGTCTCAGTACAGGCTGTCTTCTCTCCAGTCCTTGGGAAATAATGGTGAGTTTCCAGCCTGGCTGAGAAAAGGCCGTCCCTCTGGCGGCTGCTGAAGGATGCTGGGGCCAAAGCTGGCGGAGACACAGCTCTGCTGCTTTCAGTGCCATCCGTCGGTCCGTGCTGTGGTTGGTAAGTTCAGGGCCTGAACTCATGCCATGGTCCTGCCAGGCAGGATGCCCAGCCACTTTCCAAAGGCTGTAATTGGTGCTGTAGGTCGTTGCCTTGCTGTTCCTTTGCAGAGGGCTGCCCAGGGGATGTGGTCTCTGGCTGGCCTCAGCTACTCTGTCGCTGCTGCAGCTCATCTGCCAAGATGTCTGCTGAAACCCGGGGCAAAAGATTGGGAGCCATGGCCCGACCGCCTGCCTGCCCGGGACTAGCAGGAGCATTGACTCTGCGGGTGGAGAGGAAGATGAATCACCCTGTACTGCTGCATGGCCCGTTCCAGGGCCGGGGGGCTCAGGATGCAAAGATGGACGTGCTGGACCACCACCAGAGGATGAGAGAAACAGAAAATGGGCAGGAGGAAAAACATTTGATGGAGGTGTAACCAGACCTCTTCCAGAAATGGAAACCTCTTCTCAGAGAGGCTTTCACATGAGATCAGAGCAGCACAACCGCACAGAGATACCTTCCAGCCCAGCTGAGAGCTGCTGAGCCTCATCTACACCTGCAGGCTCCCAGCCCAGCCCAAAGGACACCCAGATCAACCACATCTGTGTCCCTGTGGCCTCCTGGAGGACACTGGCCATCCTGGGACACTGCCCACTCTGCAGCCTGGGTCCACGACCAGGCCAACCCCAGCACAAGGCAGCAGCAGGAGGGAACTTCCAGTGGAGAGTTTTTACAACGGCAGCTTAATGTCGAACCTGGGAAATGTTTGTTTTGTGAAGAGGGATGTTACTGTCTCCCCAGGCCCCAGGTAATGGCCTTTTCAGCAATTTCTGGCCAATCTTAGCTTCATTTTAAACAAAGCAGGTTGATAGAAAACACAGTCAGCTTTACAATTGCTGACAAAAAGCCAAATACGATTGAGACAGACATCATCCACCCTGCAGAATCACCTTGCAGTGAGCATAATTTTGGAGTCAATCACCTTAGTTGTATTTCGTAATTAAATTGGTATGATTTTTTTAATACACAGGTCTATATATCACGTGTTTTTTCCCCATCATGAACTACTGAATGCTGATATAAAGTCATTCCGCTCTTTGGGATGAATGTTTTTTTCCGTTTAATAAGTTTGAATTCAGTTTAAGTGTAACATTAACTCTGTATTATATTGCAGAGTAATTATTGACTTTTTCTGTCATTTTTTCCCCTGGGACTGTTCTTGCTAATTACGTTTTGCACTACACTGATCCTTGGAGATACTCAAAAGCTGACTGGACAGGGCCATTACATCACACATCCAGCCTACGCCGTTCCGTGCCTCGGCAGCTGTGCAGAGCACGGGGTCACGGAGCTGAAAGACCAGGCAGGGCAGCGGCATCCTGGCAGCGATCAGCCTGCATGGTACATCTCTGAACATGAAGTTCAAGAGTCTACAGTCCATCTGCTTGCTGTGAAACAGGAACATCTGTAGGGTTTCAGTATCTGGAAATGCTGTGCAAAACTCTTCATCTCTGTGTGAAAGCCTGCTTTGTGTTTTTTTCCTACTGCAAATGGGTGTGTACAGAAGAAAAGTATTCTGCCTCCATCAGGAAATTGCGCTTTGCTTCTCCTCAATCTCTCTGTGATCCTGGAGGCATCTCAGGGGGCCTCAGCAGAGCTATTTCTGACTTCCACTGATCCAGACTGGCCTCAAACAGAGCAAGGCGATGGGAAAGTCTGCGGCTTCCAAGAGAGAAAGAAGAAAGGAAAGGCTAATGGCGGCAGGAAAGACCCCTTGCTGCAAGTGCCTGCAGCGTGGGGGAGGCTGGGCAGGAGAGGAAGGGGACACTCGGAAGGTTTCAAACCGTTCCCACCTGGGGCTTACTCAGCAGTTTCTCCTCTGGATGGATCCAGGTCAGCCTCAGCCCTCTGGCCACAGTCAGTTTGGTGTTTCAAGTGACGACTTCAAAAGGCAGCACAGAGACACTCGCAAGTGCTGAGGCTTGAAATGTACCAAGAGAAGGAGCCTCTGGGGACCAGCCCCAGGTGTAAAGTACAAGTTGATCCAATGAACTGCAGCAGGGATGGGGGCAGGGAGGGACTGGCCGTGCAAGCCGCTGTGAGGCTATATATCCTCATCAGGGTCTGGAGTCACCACATCTCGCAGCTGGTTTGCACTAACCCCAGCTGTGGTGGGTTCACTTCTCCTGTGGCTCTGCAAGGGAGCAGGGTTGGATGTGTCCACCTCCAATCTGTGATGCAAAGGAACAGTCAGCTTTACATTGCAGTGTCCTCACCCACTGCTGACTGTCCTCCTGTGGCTGCTTCATGCCTCAGTCTACCAATGCCACATGGATGGGGTAGGACCCTGATCTCCAGGGTAAACTTGAAGAAGGTCCACGAAGCCATTGCTTTGGCCTGGTGTACATGCAAAGGAGGTTGGAGCTGGCCTCTTTTCCACCTTTCAGCGGTGGTTTAACTGGTGCTGAACCTGACACAGTGTGTGATGGCCAAGGACCTCTCCACAATGCACCCCAGCAGAAGACTCCATGGTTTACAAACCGCTTTTCACAAATTCCTTGGAACGTATTAAACTGGTAGAGAGCAAGCTGGGATTTGCTAATGGACTTTAAAACATCGAGTGCGAAAGAAGATAAAGCATGAGGCACATTAGAAATCCTGAGGGGAGTTTTCTCCGCCCTGATGACAAAAGATATTGCGTTTTCCCTGTTCTCCTTCCAGGCAGAAGATGCCAATTATGCATGAATCGCCCCCGTGGAAGGGATCTGTCTTTTCCTTTCTTCACTCAGATGACATCTCCCTTAGCGAGTGGGATCCAAATGCCAGGGCTGCTCTATTTTGCAGGGTAAAAGCTGCATGGATGGAAGACCCAGGTCAAAAGAGACGGTGTCTCCTCACCTGAGCCACAGGCAAAGAGGCAGAGAGGCTGCGGTGGTTGGTGTACCAAGATGGGCAGGGCCACTGAGGAACATCCAACCAGGGCATCAGGGCCTTCAGCATGGCATTTGGCTCTTTGGAAGCTCGGAATCAGTTTTTAGAGCTCTTGAATGGAAATACAATGTTCTCCCCCGTGTATATGAGATCCATAATTTAATACAGTGTGATGAAAGCACATGATAGTGAGCAAGAAATAAAAACCTCCAGCCTTTGCTTTGCAAATAAAGATCAGCACCACTGTGCTGGTACAAGAAATTAAGACTTAACATGCTGTTTGAAATGGGATGTCACTTCCTATGCAGAAGAAATCCACTAGTTCCTTCCAGACTCCTCCTGTTAATTACCTAGTTGGATCTTCCCAGCGCACCCAGCCACTTAATGCTTCCTGCACTTCCTGCAGTGGCTTCCTGCCGTTGCTCCTCTGGTCCACGGTAGCAGGAGCACAGGGGCAAGGGAGGGGTTGCCTGGGGACCATAAAATGCAGAGGAGGGTGGAGACTATGCAGAGAGAGAGTACAGCTGTGGGGCAGAGGTGGGGCAATCTATCTGCAACCCGGCATACAAAACCACATCCTGTCACCCTCAGGAGGGAGAGAACTGTGATTGTGTAACACCAACCCTGCCAAAGGCATGTGCAAGCAAGCAGTTACCTCCCGGAAAAATTGAGACTTTTTTGTGATTGCAAAAAGGGAGAAGCAGAAGGTGGCAATGTCATTAGGCTGTTAATAATTACATGCATGGTACAACCACTGCAAAACGATTTGACAAAATAAGCGATTCCTGAACCAGCAATGCCTCCTGCTACTCCTTTTAATTTATGCACCAGTAGCACTGGCAAATACCCCTGCTCCTGCTGGCAGTTCCCAGTGCACAGCCACAGCCATTAACAGAGCAGGATTTTCGCACTAGACCTCTGGTCCAAACGCAGGGGCTAAAAGGTCCGGTCCTGATTGCTGGGGCAGGCTCAGTGCTGGAGAAGGACATGGTGCTGTGCGGAGTTCTTGTCTTTTATATCATTTTCAGCTTGTACGTGGAGGCCTCCAAACCCAACAAAAAAAGTGCTGCTGAAAGGAGTGGGCTGAGAGTCTGAACCTCTGTGTTTGCTCCTTCCACACTCACCTTATCCATCTCTCCACTCCAGCCAGAGGGACATTTCCAGAACACCCTCTCTTTGGACTTCCTTTGATCACACCATCTTTTTCACTGCACATTCATTCTCCAAATCACAAGCACATTTTAGAGGAAGCACCCAGCTTCCTGCAGCCACGTCAGGCTGCACAGCTCCAACTCTGCTGAAGATAATTCACATATCCCCTCTTGTATATGAACACCAGTGATGGTCTCTGGCACCTGGTACGGAGTTCCATACCAACATTTTATCTCCTGCAGAGATCACTGCCCGTGGAAATGAATAAAACAGTAAACCCTGGCCTGAAGTGTGCTGCAATGAGCAGGACTCACCAGCACCACACCACGAGCGACTTCTCTGCTTTTTGAAAGAGGCGACTGCAGTCTTCAACTCCCAAACACTCGTAAGCAAGTCATGAGCTTTCCTGAGGTACTAATTAGGAGAGAAGAGCAGCATACATTAATTATCCCAGTCACAGTGAACAGTTTGCCCAGATGGTCATATAGCATGGCTCTGATTTCATTTCCAGCTTTTTACATAGATCCTCTAAACTAGCAAAAAGTCTATGAATTTTGACACAGCAAAATAATCTCATCTGCGAGTTCTTCCTGAAGGTAAGTGTCTACAAGGTGGAAGTCTCTGCTTCAAGGCGTTTTCCTGATGGACAAGCAAAAACAACATGAAAGGTTTATAGCAGGCTTCCAACAAACTGGTGGAGGTTAAAGAAAAAGCTTTCTCAGATAACCATAACTGGAAAATAGCCTGTCCAGTTCAGCGCTTACTCACGGGGACAAAGCTCTCTCCTCTGGGCTGAGCCAGGTGTGAAAAATGAGATGGAGGTTGGAGCTGATGTCAGAAATTTGGAAGACCAGTCAAGTTCCAGTTAAGCATAGAGTGAACTCTTCCAGCCTTGAAAACAGCGGTGGCAGTGGCTCCATAATGCCTGTGAAGTACTTTGAGATCACCCAGTGAAAGACGCCGATGAAGGATTGGGCACTGTTGTAACAGAGGCGAAGCCAGAAGGAAATGGCCTTTGTTAGGCAGCCCACTGACTTCCTGCACCCAGAGATCAAACTGGGCTTAAGCCATTTATTCCTTTTTTCCCTACGGTGCTCTCAAAAAGAAGGGACTTCAAATGAGGAAAAAATGCAGGAATTTTCAAAGAGAAACAAAAAGGAGGTGTGTCTGCCCAGCAGCAGAAGCTCGTGTGAGCCTGGCACATCGTGGGCTTAAGCCATTTATTCCTTTTTTCCCTACGGTGCTCTCAAAAAGAAGGGACTTCAAATGAGGAAAAAATGCAGGAATTTTCAAAGAGAAACAAAAAGGAGGTGTGTCTGCCCAGCAGCAGAAGCTCGTGTGAGACTGGCACATCGTGCAGTCTCCGTGGTCTGTAGGATTCGTAGGCAGACATCTGCAATGATGCCCACAGGGAGCAGGGCTCCTGTCCAGCAGCACTTACTGCTCCTCAAGGCTGCCAGGACTTCACTGCCCAGCTGAACTGCTCTGTGAGATCTAGAGGCACTGGGATATATGAACAAATTGGTTAAACCAGAGGCTTGTCCAGAGTTACCGGACAAATCAAGAACAGCAGAAGTTAGGGGCTCTTAGTAACAGCCCGTAGATAACACAGTTGAAGGTCGCTGACCAGGTTTATCCTGATGACCTCCTTCCAGGTGACAGCACACTCTGCTCTTGCAGCTTCAACATCCTTCTCTCTCCCATGCTCCCTTTTAGTGCTCACTCAAGGCTCCTTCGCCTGTCTCAGTCAAGCATGTTTATCTCCTTCAGCAAGCAGGTGCAGTGATAGACTCCATAAAAGTAATTTTGAACATTTTTTTGATCTGAGGTGAATTTGGACATTTGTTTCCTGCCTGTAGCTGCCCTCCTCTGAAAGAAATCCTTCACGGTAGACATAATCATGTTGATTTCCCACAGCTCCTTCATCCTTCCTGCAACAGCGTGTCTGCTTTATCAAGCATGGGCTTTGTGAGGTGCTCCTCTTGCATAGTGGTAGAGGAGAAATGACCAGCTCTCTTGCCTTGACCCAGCAGAGCAAGTGTTGAAAATGGAAGAGAGTCTTAAAAGTAGGCAAATGATTCCTTCCACCCCTGCGGTACAGCAGTGCTCTGCTGACCAGGGGTGGTCAGTCAACCATGTCTCATCAGAACGGTTGCAAAAGTGATGTTTTCTTCATAACATATTTTCTCTAAGAAAAAAAAATCGGTTGACTCAGCTAGGATCACACATAAAGAATAAACTGATGACAGGCAGAAAATTGCAAAGCTTTGAAAAGTTACGAGCCATTAGAAAGCGCCTAGCACAGAAGTCTTTGGGTGACCTAACCTAGCTGCTGCTAATGTTCCGGCAGTAATGAACAGCAGCGATTTCCCTCATCCCTCTCCTTCGGGAGTCTCTGCTGCAACACTGGTTGGTACTTGAATTCCCATAGTTTATAACAAAGCTATTGTCTGTTATCGCAAACACAGTGACATTATTACAGAACTCACCCTGCAGCAAGATATGAATTAGAGCCAACCTTGCAGACACCAAATATTTACTTTAGAAAAGGAAAAGATATTATTTCATAAATCAAAAAATTGTTCCCTTGGCCCTTAAAGGAAGTTTAAAAGCAGTCTCAGTAATTACAAAGTACACCATATAATGCCAAACCAATTGATCCTATGCCCGACCCATCGCTTCTGGATTCCCACCTCGGCACCCTGCCTATGACAGAGTGCCCGAGTCCCGCTGACGGGAATCCCTGGCTGCCATTCACTTGTGCCTTGCAGAGGACGGAGAAGTGGCTCTCAGTGGAAAGGCTAAATTCATTTGGGAAGTGAAACAAGGGTGGACAGAGGCTGCTGCTTCATGAGCTGGGGTTATTAACAGTCTCTTGCGTGTTGGTTGTTCAAAATCTGGGCTTCTCCATGAGGTATATCCAAGGCAAGGGGATAATAGAGCCATTCATTGCTTGCCCACCGTCATCACAAGAGGATGCTGATTTGTATCACATGGGGAGCTGGAACTCCTTGGCAAACCATGTAGCCACCGGTTAACACTCCCCTCCCCAGCACCTGGACACTCGAAGCCATCCCAGACCTGTGACAGCATCATCTCGTAAATTGGTCCATGATCCCAGCTAGGTTCCCTCCTGCTGACCCGGGCTGGACTTAGTGAGGTTTATTTTTATTTCCCGTTCCCTTAAGTAGTGCAGAATACTAGTCTGATCAGCAGCCACCAAGTTGAGGTGTTGAGCAGAGGGCTGCTCACGTCCTTTCTGGGTTTGCACTTTAAACCGATTTTCTGCAGCTCTTCACATTCTTCTTGTTTCTTATTGTGGTTGGAAATATTAGATCCCAGGCTGTGCATATTAATTCTTCCCTGTCACACTCCCCCTGCTCCGGTGCCCCTGGCCAAATGATCCCAGGGTATCATCTGCTTTGTTTCACAGAGAATACTGGCTTGTAGAAGCTCATCTTTATTTATCAGGAATTGTGTTGACAGGCCTTTAAAAACGCAGCTGATCTCTCTTGCCTGCTTACTGAAAATCAAAAGACCCTGCAGGAAATCGGATAGAACAACCATTAAATGAAATAAAAGCTGGCCCCTCCATCTCCCTCGATTCCCTAATCTGCTCCGCAGCAAGTGTAATGCCCACTGTGTTAATCTATGGGACACGGGAGGCTGCGCGCTCTGTGCTTGTGGGCTGGAATTATATCAACTCCTCTACAGGATAATTGAGCAACACATTTTATTGTCCTCATCATTTTCACAGCATACAGTGTCTTTTGGAGAGAGGTGGGGTAGGGGAAAGGGGAGGGTGGGTTTTCTGCAGAGCTGAGCCTGCGGGGAAATTAAAGTTCCTCCCACTGGCTCTGTCTGAGGCAGAGATGTTCCCAGCAGCCATTGCCGTGTGCCTCTAGCAGCAGGCAGCAGGGAAATTCCAGCTTGTCCTGTGTAATTCTCGTTCTTACTTCTCCTCCAAGACGTAGGCAGGAGCCACACCCCATCGGAATTGTTCATGAAGTCAATAATAAAAATGTAAAGCAAGTAAAAATGTCTGAATACAAGCCACACGGCAGAAGTCGACCTTCATTTCCTGAGCCACTGGAGCTCCACAGCTCTGCTCTCCCTCCTTCAGACGCTCGAGGTCTTGAGGTTCAAGTACCAGATGCGGGGGCCTGCCTTCTCTTCTTGACTCCACCCCACCATCACCAGTTCCTTTGGCCCAGGTGATGTTGTCTTTCTATAATTCAACAGTTAACATTCCCCCTCTTCACAGTTGCGTGTCCTGAGAAGATCTGCAGAGGTAACAGAGCAGAGAGTGTCCTAAAGACCTGAGAAATGAGAGACATCATGTTTCGGAGTATGTCCCTATTGCACAGGGTTAAAAACTGTATTTTTTACTCTGGGCCCAGGTTTTCTTTACCTAAGTGATGTCCTGAAGCTAGAGATGCTGTAGGCATCCCCAAGAGACCAAAGTTTTATCCTACATACTCTTGAGAGAACGGGGTTTTTTCTCTCAGCAAATTCTGAAGCTGCTCAGTTAGATGGGAGGAAGCCAGACCTTTAGAAAATAATCATTTGCATAGTTCCTGGTTTAATTAGCACTTGATCTCCCTTATTTATTGTGTTGAGTCACAATCTATTGGACCAACATGTCCTTGAGCTTGCCGGTGTGTAAGCCCTGCCCTAAACCTGCAGCGTTGTAAGTCGCTCTGGGACTGCAGTTGAGCTCCTCAGTGCTGTAGGGCTGAAATCACATGAGAAAGGTTGTGGGATCCTGAAGGTCTACCTTGTCTACCTTGAGGGTCACCATGTGCTGATGTAGGGAAGGTACAGGTCTCCCAAGCATGGTGCGTCATCCTGCTCCTCTGCTCCCATGCATGAAGAGCCAAAAGCTTTCTTTCCTTGTTTAAATGCCCACTGCTGCCTGCCTGAAGACAGAGAAAAGAAAACAAAAGGGTTTGCTACACATGGAGGAGAGAGAAAGGAGGCAAAGGTGGCAAATGTCGGCAGCTATCAGCCTCAAAGACACTTGAGATGTTGGTATCTGGGTCTTGCCATGCCCCTGCAGCTGTGTACACACATGAGAGCAGCACAGAGCCCATGTTCCTCCTTCACTGAGGAACAGAGAAAACCGGGTTCGGTCCCCGGCTCACACCAGTTCTCAGCTTCAGCCCAGAAATTGGTACAACCAGAGTGTGGGTATGTGCCTGTTTGCTCCCACACACACAGGGCCACTGGCCTTCCTAGGAAGACTGGCCCATGAGCCCCAGTTCCTGCTGTCGCCAGGTGAGCACACTCCGTTAGGGCCACTAACAGCAGCTTGAAGCTGTTTGGATTGTCCCTTTGGACAGAGCTCCCCACAATCCTGTGATTAGCCCCAGTTCTGAGAGATAACTCTCCATCTTGTGTCACGAGAGCTTTTTTCATCACTTACATCCATGGGTTGCCCAGTCACTTCCCAGTGGGAGTGAATGGCCAGGGATGTGGAGATAAAGCTGATAAAGCTGTGGGCACAGGCTGATGGCCACTTCTCACTGATGCAGACCCTGCTGATGAGGGAAGGGACAAGGCGTCAGTCAGGCATACCATAAGCCTGGGTTTAATGGAAGAGGAAAGGAGTCCTGGCCCACTGGTGCATTCTCCAAGCTGTCAAAGCAGACACAGCCCCTGTCCAAGCACTGCCTGATGCCTCCAGCCCTGCTCAGTTCACAATTTCCCTCACACGTCACCAAGAGGGTCTCAGCTGCGAGACTCTGCTTGCTCTTTTGCCCTTCTCCTTGAGGAGGGCAGCTTGCCCAGCTGGCTAGAGCACACAACCCAGGACACAGGTTGTCCTTGAGGAGCCTGATGGTGTGGAGGATCAGCCTGGCGCAGCACTGGAGCTCAGCTGTAGCCCTTCAGATCAAAGCGAGCTGGCTGGCAACCCTATTCCTCTGCACTGTGTGCAGAGTGCGAGATATTTACCCATTTTCCATGGCTCAGGATTTGTGTTTCTAACGCTTTGCCTTATTCATCTTTGCTGCTATTAACAGATCCACAATGTTTTCAGCCAAAAGGGGGCTGTGTTCTTTGTTAAGACTTTTGCCAAAGATGACAATTAAAGAACAGATTCACTTCCAAGGAGGGCTCAGTTACACTAAAGGCTGTTATCATCCTCAGGTGGATTCAGTGCTATGAATCACTTGGTTCTCCAGAAGTTTAGTACCTGCTGCCATAAGGAAAACCTATTTTATCACAAGTGCATTCCTCTGACTCACTGTGGCTTATAAGGCACAGTTGTTGCAGTCCTAAAGCTTTTCAGCTTGATATCATGGTGTGATCAGATTCTTTGAAATACCATTGAGCATGTTCATTGCCTTGGAAATCGTCCTGAGTTCACCTCAACTACTCTTACTGTCTAATAATTAAATCTTTCCCACCACACCTTTATTCCCTCAGCTCCCTGTGCCTTTAGCAAGACAGGGTGAGGGTCTCCAGGGGGAGTCTCCTGCCCTCAAGATGACCTACTCTCTGCTGGTATGTGGCTCCACTGCTGGGTACTTGGCTTGGACTCAGGTGTCTAACTTCAGACTCTTGCTCATGTGGATGAATCTGACCCAAAGCTCAGACTTGGGCCACCCCAGGGCTCACCAGAGCTGACTCCCTTACCTCTCATGGAGATGCCAGGAGAAGAAATTCCCCTCCCCAAGCTCAGTCCAGGGACCAGGGTGACCAACTGCAGATAAAACTTTTCCACCCCTCAACGGCTCCCTTTGTGCAAAATAACGTGTGTGCTTCAGTAACTCTTCACAGGATAAAGCAGTGTGGTGCCCTTAGTCAGAGGCTTTGAGCAGAGGTGACTATAGGACACAGCCATGTAGGGCCAGGAGGAAACAATCCCACACATGTTGCAGCCTTTAGCAGGTTCTTGTATGAGCCCAGGTGAGGTCCCAGCCAAGGACCGAGCTGTGCATGGCACCCTCTAAGAGACAGCAATAATAGCAGTGTTGAGGTATAGAAGTGAAAACTTGTAGGAGAGCAGAATTTCCCTCAGGCTGGTGGATCAGGAAGAGAAGGTGCATATCCTGATGGAGGACAATCACCTGAGAACACAGAAGCTTCCAGGAGCAGAGCTGGGGATGCTGGATATCCTGCTCTATTTCTAAGCAAGGTCCCACAAACTTCTTCCATCAGCTATTCCAGCCACTTCCCTTGGCTGGAGCTTTCTCTGCCAGGGTGGTGGAGGTTTAAGGAGAAGAGCAGCAATGATTTGAGCCTTCAGAGAGATGAGGTTCTTGTTCACACATGAGAAAAACCTTTGGCTCCATCATTGCTGCATGTTCATCGGTTGGGGGAAGACACTTGGCTCTGAATGGAGTTCAGCAGCCTCCGGTGAACCTGGCAGAAAACTTTATTTTTCAGAAGACTGCAATGTCACAAAAGGCCTTGTTCTCTTGTCATGGAAAAGAATAAAATCCTCTTGCTTGCTGCAACCGTTTTATGTGACCGAGTATTAATTCCACTGGATGGTGCATCTGTATTTTATAAATACACACACATGCGTATGTTCAGTCTCATTTGTGTATTCGGTCTCCTTGTCCTTTTTTTGAGTGTGAATTTTTGGGTATATTCATGCCATTCATTTCTCTGTGAAGCTATGAAAGACGGGCATAGATCTAACATACACCTGTAAATCAGTGAAAGGTAAAACACCATGACTCTGGAGTGGGGGGTTTTAACTCCCCTACTTCACAGATCCCAGGTTCTTGGTTAAAGGGTTGTGTCACTTTGGAGTGGTCACCAACAAATGCCGTTTTCATTGAGGTTTAATTCACGTGGGGAAAATCAAGTTTTTTCAGAAAGCTGATTTTAGTGTAACAGGGTTATTTTTTTTTCAGAGTAAAGGGATGTTTTCCCAGCCCAGAAATGCCCAACCAGAGCAATTCTGACTCAGCAGAGTGCAGGGTTTTTCCTTTGAGGGTTTGGATCCCCATCACACAAACACCTCATGTACAGTTGATCAAAAGCAGTAACAAATGAGATAACTCTGTTGGAGAAAGTAATTCTTGGGTAACACTTGCAACACCTTACTCATCAGAAGAGGCTCATCAGAAGAGATCTGATGCCTCCTTGGATGGACATCAGATTCATCCACCTGCTGGAGGATGAAGCCCCTCCAAAACCCCCACAGACATGGAAAAGCCAGCACACCAAATAACTGCTTTGTGCTGAGTCTGAGTCCTCCCCATGGTACTGTCAACAGAGCCCCTCTCTTGGAGGAGAATGAGCAGGGAGGTGAACGCCCATCACTGGAGACTGTTTTGATGGTCAGCCTCAGGATTTGGCGTCTGCTTTCCCAGTCTTGGTTAGTTTAACCATGCATCTCTCCTTTCCAATGCCAGCCGTTGTGGGAGATCAGGAGGAGGGATAGAAAATATGAACCCACTGGAAGGTTTTGGGATGTCTTTGACCAGGTCCTACTGGCTGGCGCTAGGAATACGCTACAGTCTTGTTCTCCCTGATCACTATCCTGGTCTACAGGGGCACCTACTTCTGGTCTTTGTTGCCTTTCTCTGTTTTCACCTCTATTCCACTCTGTTGTTCCTCCAGCATCATGGAGAATGCGGCAGCTCAAGTGGGGAGTCCCTCCACAGGACAGTGTTAGCCCTCAGCGTAAGGCTGGGGGCTGAGCTGTCAACCCACTGGCCAGGAGACCTTTCCTGTGAAAACAGAGCCTAATACCAGGACACGGACATCACCCTCCATCCATTCTGATCTGGGGTAGGTGGTGAAGAAACAGAAGATGATGGATTGTCAACAAAACTAGACATTTTTGATTGTCCCTCCTTAATTTCCAGGCCTTGGCATTTACGAATGAGCCATGGTGAATGTCTAGATAATGTTTATTTTCCCATGTCTGCTGTGCTCGTATCAAGGATGGTGGTACTGTGATCACAGCTGATGTCTGAGCATATGAGCCACCAAGAGTCAGTCCCGGTTCTGGGGCTGGGCTGCGCATGGGATGAGAACGACCAAAGGATTCTCTGCTGCTGCTCGTGCCTCAGCCCAGAAGCTCTGCTCCTGCAGCCGCGTTCAAGCACTCGCATCATTCAGAAATTCAAATGACTTCTTAATTTTGAAGGCTCATTCATGTAACCCAATATTTTCTATGAGAAGTCAGGGTGGTTGTAAAACAAACAGCCCAGCCCTGAAAACACCAGTCAGGAGGTCACAGAACTGTCATACGGAATCCAGACCTGGCAAAGGCACCCTCCATCCCAAGAAAATCCCTTGGACTCACACGAAGCAAAGAAGTGTTGCCTCCTGTCAATCCCACCTCCCTGAAGACAATGAGGAACTTGGCGACCTGAAGCAGGAGCCTGCAGAGCAGGAGGAGGGAGGTAAGGACTGGTGCTGCCTGTGATGGTGTCAGCTGATTTACACTTCTCAATACACAGGTCCTGCAGTCAGCAATCAGCACAGATCAGAGCATCTATCATAAGGAACAACAACAAAATTATGTCTCTGCCAGCACTGCTGACAGGAACACGATTAGGCCAGCTATTTTTATTACTGGTTTTATTTTGTTTTACACTGTTGGGGGGAGCTATCAACTCCATCTGTGGAAGTGTGATGTGATTAACCAAGGACTTACTTATACAAAAATGAAGATGAAATGTTCTGCTTTTTGTTTGAAGGCAAAGTTCATCTTTATTTGGTCTGGCAGCACAATCCAGAGGGCTGAGGTAGTTCCTGAGAAAGACACGATCAGGGCCAAAAACATGTTGTCTGGTGAAAGATCGGGAACGTATTAAAGTGGAACAGGGAAACACAGCAGCTGGGAAGCTGCCTGGGAAACAGAGCTTCTGAAATACAGTCTGGTTTATGGCATTTGGGACATTTTTTTCCATCTCATGAGCAAACCCAGGGTCCTGAGATGGAAACATGAATGCTGGGAGACATTGTGCCACTTACATTGACTGTGGACAAGCAGTTTTACCAAAAACCCCCATCTTTCGGTGACCATAGAGGATGGGTGAGTAACAACATTCTCAAATTAAGCAGCAAGTTTCAGTCAGTTAACTTGTGCTCATTAGCACTGCACAGAACATTGTGCACTGTGAGGACGAAGGAACATGAGACCAGAGGGGGCTCCTCCCAGTACAACCAGTGCCCACTGCTGAAACGTCTGTGGCGCACAAAAAGAGGTTCTCAGACAGAGCCTGGAGAGAAAATCATGGCACAATGTCCCGCACCAGTGGACTAGTGAATGATCAAAGAGAGGTGACTAAAATATGAGCTGATAGCCGGTATTTCCCAAGCACAAAGAGCTTTTTCCACCCCTTTTTCCTCTCTATTTTGGGTTCAGAAAGGAGCCTGGCAGCTTTGATTGTAATGATTGCTTTTGAACATGACCCATGATGATGATAAAGGAATTAGAGCTTCTTTCATATAAAGAGAGGCTGGAGAGCTGGACATCCTAGAGAAGAGGAGGCTCAGGGACATCTTTTCAATGTACATAAACGCTCAAAGAGGGAATGAAGGAGCAGGAGCCAGACTCTTCTCAGGATTCTCCATTGACAGGTCAAGAGGCAATGGATGCAAGCTAAAACACATAAAATTCCCTCTGAAAACACACACACACACACACGAAGAAAGGTTTCTTACTGTGAGGGTGGCTGGACATTGGCACAGGTTGCCCAGAGAAGTTGTGGAGTCTCCACCCGTAAAGGTATTAAAAATCCCACTGGACACAGTCCTGGACAACTGCTTTAGCTGGCTCTGCTCGAGCAGGGAGGGATCAGAATTAATGAGCTTAAAAGGTCCCTTCAAGCCTAACAGATTCTGTGATGAGGAAGGTCCATAGCCACACGAGGCACCTAGGATCCCAAATCCCACCGATCTTATCCAGGGAGATCTTGACCTATGACACTCTGTGGACTAATTTTCTGTCTTTCTGGGAAAGCTCCACTAAATGCCACATAACTGCTATGAGAATGACTCTTCCTAAAGGGTAAACAGAGCTCGTAGTCCCAGGACCACGATGAACTCTGAAGCTGTGAAGAAAACAGGTCTGGCAGGGTCCTCCAGTCACAGGAAAAATCTGCTGTCAAGCAGCTGCATCCATGACTGTGCCACGATGTCCTCTGCATATGTAGCACCTGCATTACCAGAGACATCCCTCACTTGGGTTCACGGGGTTGCTGGCTCCCGTGGGCCCTTGGCACAGGCTGTGTTCTCCCCAGTATGGCCCAGTTTGCACTGGCTGAATTGCAGCAGCAGCAGCCCTGAATGGGAAAAAGCAAAGCACAATATCACAGCGGTTTGTACTGCTCTGTTTCTGAGCATCATAATTACAGTCCCAGGGTGATACCGTCAAGCTTGGAGTCAGTAATTCTTCTGCAGCTGTTGGAGCTGAATGTTTAACCCACACAGAAAACACCAGGGCCCCCTCCGAGCCAGACATCAAACCCCGCACTTCAAAGACCAAACATCCCAAGAACATTGCTGTCGGCTCAAGGCATCGTGCTGTGGTCAACATGTGCCCAGCAACTGATGCGTGACAGTAGGGCAGGCACACGTGCTCCCGCCTTGTGCCATCACCAGCAAAGAGCGTGCAAAGCCAGACAGCTCCCACACACACCAGCGGGAGAAAAATCTGCTGTTTCATAGATGCACAGTCCATGGCGAGGAGGGGAGGGGTGGGAGAGAGGGCAGGCGCTCAGGGAGTGCAGGAGTTAGCAGTGGAAGAGTTCCTGGGGAGAAGAGGACAAAGGACAGCCTGGGAGAGCTGGTGTGTTGTGTGTGAGAGAGGGGGCAGAGGGGGCAGAGCAGCTCAGCAGGGGAAACTGAGGCATGCGTGAGGCCTTGCAAAGACCAGAATGGACTCAGAGATGTGAAGAGCTGGAGGGTGGAGAGGGGAGGTGTCAAGGTAAGCCTGCGAGACACTAGAGTTGACGGGAAGAGAAAATGGGACTGGGACAAATGAGGTGACAGCACTTTGGTGGGTTACCCACGTTACCTGACAGCCTTCACTGGGCTCCAAACTCAGTAGATGTCTCCAGACCACTCTGGTCAGTTGACCCAGCAGGCACAGGTGATCCAGCCCGGATCCGCTCCCTGGGGTTGTGAGGGGGAGCACCAGCACTTCCTGGGGTTTGACAACAGCAACAACTAATCAGAACACTTCTTCTTTAATTATTCTTCTCACAGGCACGCTCTGCTGGGCTCTCCTCTGGTGGAACACACCCAGCTCTTCATACAGGCTAGACGTTATGGCCTGGGGCTTTATTGTTGTGGTTGTTGTTTAGGCTTTGGGGATTTGTTAAAAAGAATTTCTCCAGAAAATTTCCATTCTAACGAAAATTTCCATTCTGTGTATTTTATTTTGAAAATGCTGGTGGCGAGAAGCCAAGCAAAATATTTCATGGATTTTCTCTTTTCCCCAAAATCTTCCACTTTGCTTTATTCAAATGGAAACTGAAAGTGCTTGCCACTATTTTCTGTGACTGTGACAATGAGAAGAAAGTGCTTCTTGCAGTGAGAAAGTTACAGGCTCTCAACAAGGCTGAGGAGTTGTTCGGAACATTTCCTTTTATGAGCGAAAAAGTTGTTATTTCCTCAAGTTACTTTCCCTGATTGTCTGTTGTTTCTCTGCCTTTCTCACTGAGGAAAACATGGAGCAGTTTCAAAGTTTTCAGTTTGAAAACAGAGCTAAAGCCCATCCTATTTCGAAGGAAAATGCTGATTCTGGTTTCCAGCTGTTGCCTGGAAACTTAAATGCATTTGACAATTTTGTCTCACTTAGAAATTTCCCCTGGGAAAACCTCCCAGTTTTCAATCAGCTCCGCTTTTTGAGCTTCCCGTGTCACCAAAACCTCCACTGACAACTTGTTTCAGGCAGAAGGCAGCTGGAGGGGTTTTCATAACCCTGCGTGTGAATTGTCGCTGTCACAGACCAAACCCACCTCTCCCTGCTCTGTCCTCATCAACAAAGGAGAGTAATTGATTCCTGTAACATCCCACCGAGCATTTGTTTCAAACTCTTTGTACCAGAGATTGATTTTAATGAAACGTTCCACTTTTACACACACGGAATATATCAAATTAAGTTTTTGAATACAAAATAACGGTTATCAAATGCTGCCAAACAAAGGCTGTCAGAGCCGCGCAGATAGAACCTGGGGGAAAGGGAAAGGCAGAGGGATCCCGCTGTCTCTTGCAAAAGGTTCAAATCCAGCCCAGGATCACGTTCGCCTCCAACCTCACCGAATATTTTCCCAGGTAGCCCCATCTCTAGGTGCCCAGTCCTCGTTTCCCTCAAAGTTTTATGAAGTCTGGATTTGGTCTCTCATCCCTCCTGCTCTTCACAAACACAGCTTTATAAAACCTGGAAAAACAACTGAACACCGAGGTGGAATTTGCTGATGATACTGGTTGTTTAAGGGATACTGGGTTGTTTATGGTGATGAGCAAGGGCTGAATAGAGAGAATTACAGATGGACTTGCTAACTGGTCAGTGCAAGGGCTGTGGAAATTCCAGGTCAATACTTGTAGAGTCATTTGCTTGAGGAAATATGATCCAAACTTCACATGTAGAATGGTGAGCTCTGAGCTGGCCATTGTGCCTTGGGAGAGAGCTCCTGTACTTGTCCTGTAAACCAGAAAGATTGTAGCAGAACTGGAAGATTTTCAAAGGGCATCGGAGAAGATGAAAGAAGAAGAAAGGCTTCCACGCCCATAACATCTGCGTAGCCTGGGACTGTGAAAGGGTCAGCTGCAGCAGATGCCTCTAAAAGCCAGAGCTGCCTGGAGGAGATGGACAAGAACTGACTTCTGTGCCTGTGGGACAGGAGCTAGGGGTCATTAGATGAAGTTAGTAAGAGACAACTTCTGAAAATAATTCAGGTGGAGGCTCTTTATCTCTTTATGCAGTGGCAAGCAAAGCTTGGGACCTGGTAGCAAAACAATGACAGTTCCCAAGAAAACCACAAATAATTTCTCTCTCTTGAAAAGTAACGAAGCACCGAACTGTTTTGCAGGCACTGCAGTGCAGCATCCCCTTCACTCACGGAGTGAGAGTGAATGAAGGACCCATATCACAGCATCTCCCCACCCAAAGTCTCTCGTCACACTGAATTTTCGCTTTCATCATTCTGTTGTTTATTTTCCGACACCTGTCAGTGGATTCTATTGTAAAGCTGATGGAAAAAGAGGCTTGAACTCAAGGGGGTTTTGGTCATACTAGAACTGATGCACATGACTGGAATAATGATTTTTCTTTCCACAGAAGAACCCAGAACTGATTCAAAAGTCTTGATTGTCCTTGGCAAATAACCTGGGCCCATCTCCAAGCTCCTGTGTAAAACTTCACTTCTGTCCACGATGTCCAAACATCACTGGAGCTTTCTGATCCTGATCTGCCATGGGAAGTGGTAGGAAACACTTTGGTGCCAAAGACAGTCAATATCGCAGGGCGATGCACCTCCTTCTGCAGAGAGCTCATCACAAAACTTGCCTCAGTTGTTCAGACTGGATCAGCAACGTCTGCTGTGAGATCAAAATGGTCGGTGCAGAAGACATTCAGGGCACTGGATGTATGTCTCACCTAATACAAAAACTGAGGAAAGCTGCCACTGGTAGGGGTTGATCTGTGGAACACAAAGCTGCCCGGATCTCCATCACTCCTCGGGTACAACAACCACATGAAGAATTTGCTGGGCACACTTACAGAGGATATCACGACCTTTCCTGCCTGTTGCTGTTTAGGACTCATGAGCGATTTCTGCAGTTTTGAGGCAATCTGAATTAATTTCCTGCTCGTGAGAAAAATTTCTGTGAGTTAATCTTGAAGAGGCAGCTTGAAGGACTGTTTTCCAAGACTGTGGTTCCCGTACACTCAGTTGCCATTTGTCAACTCAGCTGTCAGAGGTCCTAAGCAAGACAAGGAGGAGAGAAATCTGCCTTGGGTTTGAAGAAAGGCCCATACCTTGTATCCTGCACCTGGAAAGAACCAGAGAGCGTATTTGCAGCATGAGACAAGTCTTTCTCCATCCTCCTCTTTGCTTTCAGTTCGTACCTGAGGGAGTTTCTGAACGAGAGATTAAAAACCACTATTTAACATGTCTTTATAGGTTCTTAATTGCTTCATGAAATCATGCCCATTTCAGAACTCACTCTATCTTGTTCCACAGAGTTCCACAGTTTAATTAGAAGCTGAATGGAAAACGTACTTCTTTTTCTTCTAACTTGACAACGTGTGTTACAAATTATCCCTTCTTGGGTTTGGGTTCTAAGAAACAGACTGGTTACAGCCTGCTCGGCTGTTCCATGCCACTTACAGTCTTGAGGATCAGTACTGCATCTCCCGGGACATTGCTTTTCCTGATGGAAGAGTTCCCTTCGTCTCACCCTTCCCCTAAGCAGATCATAGTCTATTTTTGAACATTCTTCTTCCTGGTCCCTGCATTTTCCTAGTTCTACACCTGCTTCTGCTTGATGTTAAATGTTTTTGGGTAATCCATGTACACTGCATAGATCAACCACCGTTCTAGACGTGATCCTTTTCTCCTTTGAAGAGCACTAAGGAGCACTAAAGAGCAAGACATCACTTCCCTGGATAAAGACGATGCAGACGCCTTTGCTCTTTATCCGTGAGCCTTCCCCTTCCCAATGGGCATTTGGAACTATTCATTTCATTAACTCGAGACGCTTCCTCCAATTCATATCCCATAAAGAAAAGCTCCACTTCTAGAATTTCCTTAAGCTCTTCTGCAGCAAACATCACTATGAAGAATTCATTTAGCTTTTCTGCTCTAACCTTATCTTCCCTGAGCTGTTCCTTTCATGCCTCACTCATTTACTGGCCTCACAGACGTGCTGGCAGTGTTCCTGCTGCTGCTGATGTGTTGCAAAAGGATTTATTAGTGTTTTTTAAACTGTTTGCAAGTTGTTCCTCGAAATATTTCTTGGCCTCCCTTATTATGATTTTACATTTATCTTGCTGGAGCTTACGCACTTTTCTGTTTTGCCCGTTTAGACACAACACACGAATTAGGAGTTGCAGTAAATTAGCGCTTTGTGACATAAGTTATAGTGGGGGGAAAAGCCCAACAGTTCTTCAACCGAAATGTTGTCACGGCATCCCTCAAAACCGGGGTTAGAGGTGAAACGTGTCAACCCGGCCATCACCTCAGGAAGACTAGTTACCATCACGTCAGTCTTGTGACGGAGGAGAGCCGTGCACTCGTCAAGGTACGCAGCCCTCCACGGAAGGCATGGCTGGGGTTCACCCAGCCGTGCTGCAGAGCTTCGCGTACACACGAATAGCCTGTGGTTGCTTTATAGGTGGAATGAGTCACCCTAGAAATACTCCCCCTGAGTGACTCCGGAGAGAGTCAAAGGTCATGTGCTCAGACAGAGATGTCTGCACCGGAGACGTCTATGCCATGGGAGATGCCCCTCATCCCCCACCCCGGGGATGGCTCCATACTCCCTGTACAGTAGCTCTGGGCACCTCAAATTGTACTTTAGGCTCAATTATTAACAGGATTCCTTGGGCAGACAGGCAGAGGGCTCTAACTCAAGTGGAAACTTTAAGGGACATGATACCTGTTCCTAAGCCTCTAGCTTTTTTGTGGAGGAAATTTTAGGATAAAGAGTTCTTGCATAAAAACTCAATCCCCCGGGGTGATAATGGTCAAATGTTCTGACAGCCTGAATGCTGCCTGGCGGAGGAAGAGGCTTCTCAGGGCTCTGCAGCACACTGTAACTGGGTTACCTATATTTGGACTTTCCAATTACTCTTTATTTCTAGTCTAACTTTTTGCTGTGGCTTCAGGGTGATTTCAAGGTAACCAGAAAGCAGAAGGAATCTGCTGTTTCCCGGCTGATATGATCCCGATCCCAGCTCTGGAGACCATTCCTTGAGCTGCACAGCCAGACTGCTGTTCTCTGGAGCTTCCGCCCAAGATGTGGCAGCTCTTTTGCCACTTTAATAGTGCTCCCATGACATTTCAGCTCCACTCACTGCCTCCAGCCGATGTCTATCAGCCTGTCTGCAGGGAAGAATGGCTCACCTGCAGGTCCTGAGCTAGAGAGACTGTAACCAGCCAGGTCTGTAGCTTTTCTACACCATGCCTCTGATGGCAGTGTTCACGCCCCGTCAGAGCAGCTTACCTCACCCCACAGAGAATCTTACATTTCTGTTTCCAGGAAGATAAACAGACCAACCTGACGATTCCCAGCTAAAACCTTTTCAGAAGGAAATTTGAAATCCTGAAGCTGCAACGCTGGGAAGTCAGGTCTGGGCGGCACCTGCAGTGGGTGAATGGGATTGCCTTCAGGGAGCAGCAGCAGGCTCAGACAACCATCCTGTGATCATCAGAGAGGTTCCGAGTGACGAGAACTACTCCAGGGTCAGGAAGTGCCGTCAGCAAGATGGGTCAACATAAGAACAAGACCAGGCACAAATCTACCCACGGTATAGCTCAGGCTGAGCTTCAGTGGCTCTCCTGGGTCGATGGACATGTGGGAAAGAGGTCCCATGTGAGGGTGGCCAAGACAGTTACTGTCTGTGCATCAAAGGCCCTGGCAGCAGGGGTAGGTCTCTTCACACTTCTGGTGGGAAATCAGAGAGGTTTGTGATTAGCTCACCACTCAGGTGGGCCAGTGGGTAGTGTTTAACGGGGTTGTCCCGTTCCTCAGCAGCTGTTGCTCAAAGTTTCCCCAGCACAGCTTTAGCTGTGAGTGGGGAATACTCCCAGGCATTCTTTGTGGGCTTTGAATATCCTGACAAACCAGAAGCACCTTGGGTCCATTTGTTGACGCCAGGAGGGCCCTCACAAAACCCAAGCAAACCCCTCGCATGCCTCTCAAAGCTGTTCCCCAGCCTCCTTCACACTTCCAAATCTCGTTTTCCATGGCTGCTTAGAACCGAGAGGAAGGAGATTTCAAGGGCTTTAAACAACCCTTTGAGGTTAATTTCATGAAGCTTCTCCAGGCAATTAGCGCCGGAGGCACTCCCAGCACCCAGGGACACCTCAGGTCCCTCATCAGACCTGGGCTCTGCCAGGCACACTTGCCTCTCTGCGGGGAGGGAGTTGCTGTACACAATTAAATAGCCAAGACGCTTAATTTAAAGTGAAGTGAAAATAAATGGGTGACTGTAATTAGTTATTACAGTTTATTAGTGGCTCATATCCTTTGGCAGATACCGTCTTTATTCGGTATTTAATGGGATTAATAAGTTCTTAAGCAGGCATGTGACAGCAAAGAGCAGTTAAAGTTTACAACTGGGAGACAGGAGCTCTCTTGTCTTTTCCTTTTTTCTCTTTTTTTTTTCTAAAAAGGGACATTTTTTTCACGTCCCTTATACACTACTTGCTGACTTACTGGCACAGTAAATCGGTAAGCTATGGTGACAGGTGAACAGACAGTGGCTGTTAGCTCATCCCAACAAGCTGTGATTCTCAAGTCACACAGCAGCAGCCATAAAACCCACCCAGAGCATGCTGAATCCCCTGGAAATCCAGAAGTCTCTCAACCAAAAAGTCTCTGTCTGCCATATCTGGGTACAAGCTGGCCTTTGCTTCTCTCCCCTTGTCCCACAGCAGCATGTCAGGAGGATTTTAAACTTGACTTCCCAGCAGGGTGAGGGCCAGTAAGCAGTGCAGAGTTTCCATGAGAAGCACCATCTCCTTCTAGACACCTTCCCCTGGTTTCCCTCATGATCTCCTTCTTCTCACAGGTCCCTTTTTAGAATGCTGGACTTTGCTCAGCACCTGGCTCAAATGCTTCCTCTCCAGGAGAGCCATTCCCACCAAAGTCCTTGTTTCCTCCCATCCATATTCCCAGCATCACTCTCCACTGTCAAAATAGAAGGCCGTTTGGCACTCCTAGCCACAGCTCAGGACCGGTGAGAACTAGGTTGCCTTCAACCCACTAAGCCAACAAAGTCACAGGACAAGCTGATCTCCGTGGTTCCCCAGCCCTCTCATCCACACCGGTTCAAACAGGCTTTAATTTCCACTCCTGGGACATAACTCAAAGAGTCACTTTCTTCTAGCCCTGAACAAGCAGCTCAGACACAACAAGAACAGTCTCACCGTTGATATCCCAGGACCCGCCTGGTGAGATAGCCTGGGTGCTGCCATGACCACCAAAACTCAGACTGGGTTGTGTGGGTCAATAGCAAAGCCCAGGGACAGAGTCACTCACAGCAGCAGCATCTCTGCCCTTCTGCAGGCAGGAACACTTTGAGAGTGAACATGTTGTTGTGTGTAGCCAATAGAGGAGACAACATGGTAGCTCAGGCAGCCAGCCAGCCATGGGGAATCTCCTGGAGATGGACCAGCCTCTGTTCAGCTGCCCCAGGGGACCCTGTTAGAACCACCCCACCAGGGAGGCACAGCACAGGGTGGCAGTCCCAACATCATGCAGCTCATCTGGCAGTTGATGTTAGTTGCAGCTCTTTCTGCCTTGTCTTCCCACCACCACCCGCCTCCATCTCATTTGCCATCAAGCACACCCTTTGTCTGTGTGTCAGTTTGTTTTTCTGTCTGCAACTTTATGATTTGCTGTTGTGCATCAAGGGGACGTAGTTAATTGCTGCTTTTTGCAGCAGAGCTTCTTAATTTGAATGAGCAGTGTCTGTCTTAGTGCTGTCAGGACACAGATTTTCAGTTTTATCCTTTTTTGAAACTCATCTCCAGATCAGTGAGATACCAAACATCAGAGAGAAGGGTTTTTCAGAAAGGGTCCCCTAGATTTAACCATATTCAAGTGGGAGATGGTGAGGAGCATGGTGTGAACATGCTCTCCCAAATGTCCTCATTTATCTTTACCATGTTTGGCCTTGCCCAGGGAGGTGGTGGAGTCCCCATTCCTGGAGGGGTTTCCCAGATGTGTGGAGGTGGTGCTGAGGGACATGGTTCAGGGACCCTGGCAGTGCGGGGTGGACGGTTGGATTCGATGATCTTAAAGGTCTCTTCTAACCAGATGACTCTGTGATTCTGTGTACAGTGCTGGGGAACAAGCCCGCTGCCAAGGTCAGGTCACAGGAGGGCTGATGAGGGGTTTGTGTATTGATTCATTGGTAAGAGAGAGGAATGAAAGAACTTCACCAGATGCTAAACTTCCTAACTCAGGAAGTTGGGATTGTGAAATACAAGAGAAAAGGCTCCAGGGGAAGCAAATGCCTTGTGGCATCTGTGTCAGAAAGCTGAGTGTTGAGTTGTACAAACAACGAAGCAAACTCAATATTGCCTCATCGACATTTTTTCTTGACAGGCCAACAAACCGTAAATTCTGCAGGCATGACAACAGGAAGGAAGAGTAATAGAATCAAAGCAGGGCACCTGCTGTCTTCAGACCCAGGCTCTCCAGGGGAAGCAAATGCCTTGTGGCATCTGTGTCAGAAAGCTGAGTGTTGAGTTGTACAAACAACGAAGCAAACTCAATATTGCCTCATCGACATTTTTTCTTGACAGGCCAACAAACCGTAAATTCTGCAGGCATGACAACAGGAAGGAAGAGTAATAGAATCAAAGCAGGGCACCTGCTGTCTTCAGACCCAGGCTCGCAGAAACTGAGCTGTAGGAGCCAGGAGATTTTTAAAGATTCCTTTGCCCATCCTATTCCTAGTTTCTC
>NW_010417959.1:0-6957 GCF_000710305.1 Buceros rhinoceros silvestris | reverse complement strand
AGAGTGTCATTTCACCAACTGCCACTGCCCCGACCTTGTGAACTGCTTCAGCGTTCGTTATTATTGCAAACTTCAACCTTGAAAGGGACCCAGGCAAGTTTAGACAGCCCATTAACCGTCTGTGATTAGTGCGTACATTCCTGCAAGATCAGCATTGCAAAGGACTAACATGAGGTTAACTCCTCTTCAATAAATTTGCTGCAAAGGGGTGTGCTGGGTTCTCCAGTCCAGTGAAAGACCAGAGGGAGAGGAAGGAGCTGCAGGCACAGGCCGTACGTATCAGCATCAATCGCACAAACACACTAGTGGGGTTGTAACTCTAGATGTTACAAACCAAAGCCAGCAGACATTGGTCAGGACCTCATATCAAAGGGTTCAGTCCACCTCCTCATGGCCATCTGAAATGCCACCATGTGGAGTGGGACCTGGATACTCCAGATGAGGGTATCTGCACTTAGGCGACCACCCGTAGGTTTCTTCTGATGGCTGGCTTTGCTCTGCAGAGGCAGCTTCTCTGGGGGCGACTCCACTTTGGAAACACATCCGGGATCCTGAATCAGGCCTCAGCGAAATGCAGAGAGTCAATGCCTAGGCTGCGCGGCTGGTCATCACCGCTCGCTCCTGGACTGCGTGTCTGACTTGCTGTAATTAAATGACTGTCTCATGTTTAATGAAGCTCTCAGTTTCCGCTACACGTAGCGCACTGCCCTGTTTATGAAGCTCTATCACACTGACTCTGCGCAATCTGTCAAGGTCAGTTTAGAGGGATATTACTTACGAGACAAGGATAAATCCCCAGCTATTTACAATCATCGGAGTAGAAAGTTACCAGTGCAGGATCCTGTTCCAGTAACATGAGCCTCCCAGTCTGGGCTGAACGTGAGGTTGTGTTCAACGGCGTTGTGCACAGCCAACCTGCTGGATCAGTGCAGCTGTGCTCAGACGGCACATCTGGATATGGCGGTGCTCTGCACCAGATGTGGGGCACCTGAGCCTCTTGGCTGCAGTGCCAGATGGGTGTGACCTGGCTGAGGGCTGCCATTCACTCCTAGGAGGAAAACCCACCACCTTTCTAAGTGTTTCAAGGCGACTGATGTCTGTCTATAAGATAACGCACGTAGATCAGATCCAGGGGTGTCTACCCAGAAATGCCCCAGCTTTGGGCTTGGCTCCCCCACTGAAGGTGAAACACAAGTAAAATCTTTCAGCAGTAACAGTGACAGCTGAGGTGGATGTGACAGCAATAGCTCATTCCTTTGTGAGCAAGAAGACTTGAAAACTCTTCAAATCATAAACATGTTAGTCCTTTTAAAAAGAGCCAACTAATAAAATTATATTTCGTAGAATCACAGACCCACAGAGTGCTTTGGGTTGGAAGGGACCTTACAGATCATCTAGTTCCAACCCCTCTGCCATGGGCAGGGACACCTTCCACCAGCCCAAGCTGCTCAAAGCCTGGTCCACCCTGGCCTCGAACACTGCCAGGGAGGGCAAAGACAGTGAAATGCAAATCATAACTCGGAAGACAGTGCAATGCAAATAATGCAAATAATCTTATCACTGCACATCTTGCAGACAATCCACCTCCTTTCTGTGTGCTTCGAAGACCCATGAGGATGTTCATTCACACTTCGAACTTCTGCAAAAATGATTTGTTCTGTTCTGAACCTTCCTTGTTGTTTGAATTTCCTGCTTTATCTGCACCACCAAGACTCAGGCTCAGGCGCTGCCCTGGGCCACCCTGCAATGCAGAATATAATATTGTGCTGCGAGCTGCGTGTGTATGCACTTTGTTCAGTTACAGAGCGCTCTGTGCCTCAAAAAATGTGGGCTCCGAGGAGCGTTTTATATAATATTTATGTTTCTCAGACACATGAGAGGTCACTCACAACCTGACAGAAGAGAGATGATGCTTCTGCCAGCAGGAGGTGTGTTTTTTGCAACATCGGCAGAAAGTAAATTAGCTCCCGAATGAGAGTTCATAGAGTTTCTAGCTGTCGTTTCCAAACAGCTTTGGACTACGCTCACATCATCTTTCTCAGAGGGAGGAAAAGTTTCTCAAGTCTCTGGTCAGCACCCGGTTTATCAGCTACTGATGCACAAGGTGATCAAGGACTTGCTCTCATTAAAGAAAACTGATGCTCAAGCTGCAGCTGAGGCACTTCTGGCTCTTACTGCCAATGAGGTCAATTAATGAATGAAAACCTTGCACAGAGCAGCAGAACCCGGGTGAACACCTCCGTGTGCCAACTGGATTTGCAGGTTTCCAACAGCCAGCCCTTTCTCCAAGAGCTTTGTGGCAGTTCAGCACGTGAAGTAGGGAGTTCTTGCACTTTTTTATCTCTATCCCTGTCAGGACCCTAAGCACAGAGAGGTTAAATGAGATGTCCGAGGTCATGGCAGCCACAGAAAGGGAAACGTGCTGATTTCAGCTTCCACGTCACAGCACTCAGCTGCCTTTGAGTTGCTTACAATATGTTCAATGAAAACAAAAAAAAAGTCATGAACATCCCCGAGGAGCTCCACTGGTAAGAAGATGTGGTATAAAAAGGCCAAATACGAATAAGATAAGCATTTGTGATCAGCAGGTGATTTCAAGCAAAACATCTGCTTCACTCAAGTTGGGACTGATTCTCCAGTGTAGTGACTGAGTCATTAAGGTGCTTAATTAACACAGGGGTCTCATCCCATTTCAGGAATGCTGGAGTAAGCAAGACATCTGCCCAAGGCTGACAGATAGGACACAGTCTGTTCGGGAGACTGTCTTTCTGGGAAGACAGCTGGGAGACAGGCAGGACATCCTAAGGCATTAGACGTCTGTGTCTAACTGGCTAATTCCTACCCGCAGCTGAACAGGCTGCAGAGGAGTGGGCGCTGTCGCTGACTTGCTTCCAAAGAGGCTGCGGTCCATCTGGAGTCATGGATGTAAGCTGCGTTTTGCTGAGCTGTGGCTTGCTGATCTCTTGGTCTAGCTGCTCTTACAAGTCAAACACAGCCCTTGACCTGGTGACAGTCCTGGAGGGATGACAAGCTGTTCCGTTTTCACTCCCTAAGGTCTTTTTTCACTTTTCTGCTCCGCTCGTGACCTCTGTCGCTTGCTAAGAGGGAGTATGGTGGTGTACTTCTGTCATTCCCCTGAGCGAAGATGTCACGTGGCTTTGCCATGTTACGGTGTTAACAGGTGCCACAGCAACACCTGGGAGATTCTCTCATGGTCCCTGATACAGGACAGTCCTTGGCTCCGTCTGCACAGGAGGTCAGGCAGGCCCATCACAGCTCTGCCCTCCCTAAACACACAGTGCAGGTGTTGGCCCTCCATTCAGAGAGGACACCCCTATTCAGCAAGGGTCAGACGACCACGGAGCGCCTGGAGTGACAGTGGTGCTGGTGCCAGGACAAGGATCTCAGCTTTCTTGGCTGTGAATCTGCACATTTCTGACTCTTTCTCTATGGACTTAAAGGAGCATTTAGCTTTAGCCCTGCTTGTCCTGATTATTCCTGCGCTTCCTCTACGCCAGGCTGACGGCTGAGCACTGACCATGCTGACTCTGCTGCCTTCTTGGGCAGACTGGGAATTCTAGAATTATCATCTGGAATAATTTTATAATTATCCTCTCCAGTTCTCAAAGTTTGCTGCTTCTAGATTGTATGGGTGTTTTGAAAGATTAAATGCTTTGGGACCTTGTCTGTAGAACACGGACATCAGTCCTGCATTAAGTCATAACTCTGTGAGAGGTCTTCTAACGACTTTGAGGTGTCAGGGGTCAGTCAGGAGAACCGGTCGAGGGGCTGGCACTGCTTCAGAGCAGGTGGGCAGCTCTACCAAAACTTGGCACCTAGGCATAAAGGCACCCGTGGAGCAATTCTCACATGATTTCTTACTGCCCAGGATAGATTTTTGTTTTATTTTTGCTAGAACTCAGTTAAGTTCATAGTTAAGAGGGAATGTGGTAAGTGAGTGCTTACCTTCCCCTGCAGACAGCTGCCAGCCATATTTAAGAGACACCAGCCTGGACAGCTACATCCGTGGCCCCTTAAACAATTTCCATGCTTACCCCATTGCCTGCAGTGCAGCTTAACCTAAAGGCGATGATGTGAGCAGGCAAAGTGGTTACACCTATAACCAAGGCGTGGAAGTACAAGTTTACCTGGATGGACCTTGAACCGGGGAAGGTGGCATGAAGGAAACCCGCTCAGCCGTTGCAGGGGGATTAGGGAGGCCAGGAAATCAAGGCTTACACAAATTTTAAATAAACCTATTGGCAACGCCTCAGTGAGCATTCTCAGTGTGAATGGCACGCAAGGCACAAGCGGGGATGGACGGGGGAGCGGTGTTTTCCGGTCTCATTTGAAGCAGTATGTGGCCAAGCTTTGGCTGCACGGCAAAGCAGATGCCCTCAGTTTTATGGCTCAGTGCCCAAGACGGTGAAGTAATTGCAAATAGCTCAGAGATGACTCTGCATAGCAGGTGTCCAGCCTGGACTGTGGATGAAAGAGTAGAAAATACCATGAATCTTATCATCGTCCCCTCTAAGAGGTGCAGTTGGGAAGGTGTGAGTGCTTGGTTAGACCTCCCCAGCAGATCGTGGGGACTCAGCCCTTCCAAAGGAGCCCATCAGCAGGCAGGGAGAACATCCCCACTCACCTTCTGGGGACCCTGGAAGAATTGGGTCAGGTAACTCCCTGTTGGGCTGTCCTGCCCTTAAGCACACCCTGGGGGCTCGAGGATGTGTCCCCATTCACTGCTGTAGAGGGAATGGGGGGCTCCAGGATGCTTGGCATTTGCAGAGTGCCTGGCAAAAGGCACCACCGCCAAAGGCTCTTCCTGTATTTTCCTCGCAGTAGCAAACAAGGAGGGATGCTGCCAGCAGGAGCAGATGCTGAGGCATAGGGTCACTTGCTCCCTTAACAGCTTAACACGAAGCATGAGCTGAGCTTGCCTGGGTCTGGAAGTATACATTTGTTCTCTTGGTTTTCAGTGGATACAGCTGAGGGACCTGATACAACCCTGGGGACCCACTTAACCATGGCTTGTTGACTCAATAGATGAGCAATGGCCTCGGTTGTGTCCTGTGCTGTTCTCCAGCTCTTTTCACTCCACCTTGGGACAGATGCTGGGTCAGCTCTAGCACCTCGGCATTTTATACAAGGCAACAGACGTACAAGATTGCAAAAGATCCCATAGACCTCAGCAACCTGCACCATCCCTTTCCCAAGATAAAATCAGACCTACCTCTTGTCTAGCTTCTTCTTGAAGACTGTGGTGATGAATTCAGATCTTCTCCTTGTAATTTATCAGTGCTGTTATGATCATACCACTAGATGAACCCATCTTGGCCACCACAGACGTGGCACAAGGCCCACCTTTACAGCAGCCTTTTCCAGGTCTGAGGATGGAACCGCCTTCTCTTTCCCAAAGTTGAGTGACCCCAATTCACCCGATCACTCCAGGGTTTTAGGTTAGTTAATGTCCTCAGCATTTACCTCTGGACTCTTCTGGGCTCCTGAAGTTGTCATGCTCTGCAGCACTCCAAACCGGGCATGGTATGCCAGCTGGACCTTTTGCTGGTAGAGGATCCTGGTGTCCTGAGCCCTGCCTGCACACAGCCAGGACAGCGTGCACCCCTGTGGTGGTGGGACACTGATATGTCACACCCCTGTGTCATCTTCTCTTCCATCCCCAGTTGGATCCCAGCTAGGAGAGCTCTATGTCCTTACTGAACTCTGATTGGAGCTTTTTTTTTTTTTTTTAGCTGTTTCCTCAGTCTCAAGGTCATTTAAAGTCCTTTTTAGTCCTTTGTCACCTGAGGCCTTTTGCAAATGCAAGGAACATGAACATCTTCTGTTCTATAGCTCAGCTCATGGGTGGGGATGTTGAACAGCCCAAGATCTGGGCAAGGCCTTAGAGATAAGCTGTCCCAGGCTGAAAAAGAGTTTTCCGTAGCTGCTCTCCAACCTTTGGTGGCTGCCCTGCTCTGTATCCCCGTATTGTAAATTCATCTCACACCCATTTCTTTAGCTTGTTTATGGGGATTTAATAACCGAGAGAGTTAAAAGTGCCACTGAGTCAGAACGGATATCTATTGCCTTAGCATCATCCAGAAGATCAGTTACCCTCTCACAGAAGGAAATTAGATGGGCTTGTATGATTTGTTTTTGACAGTCAAGGCTGACTATTACTCACCTCCACATATTTTCAGGTACTACTCTCCTTAATTATTTTTCCAGGAATTAAAGCCGAGTTACGGGATTCCAGTGCTGAGACACAGGACCTCCCACACCCACATCTTTCCCTGTTCCAAGGTTCAACTTCATAGAAGCACAAAGCACAAAGAACTGTGTTGCGACGGAAATGGGCCACACTGCCCAGCGGCTGATGGTGCTGTCCCCACTATCCCTGTCCTGTCACTCGCCTGGGGAGCAGTGGATTCCCCAGGCGTGCTGACTCCAAAACAGACCTCTCCCTGCCTGTGCAGCAGTGCAGGGATGCACCAGGCTCCCACAGTGGGACTCCTGGCTGTATCCACGGGCTTTCTCACGAGGAGGTACCCCCTTGGCTCCCTGCTCTGGTCTCCAGCTAATGCGGGCTGCAGCACCTGGCACTGCCTATGACGAACTGCTCTCCCAGGGGTGTTAGCTGCAATCTGGCAGCAGTTACACCATGATCCAAACTTTGCTGTAACTACCTCACCAGATGCACATCTGGGTGGCCTGGCAGGCAGGGCTGACATTAAGCTGCTCCTCAGGTAGAAGAAATCCTGTAAAATACTATTGGAAAACTCCTAAAAGATCTTTTAAGTCTACTCACATCCCAAGTGCTTCGTGGCCTAGAAACTTCAGAGCTGATTTATTGACCAGACATTGCTACGAGCCAGCACACAGGCTGCTGGAGGGAGCAGACAGGCGCTTTTTCATGCCCACCCAGCACAGAGGTAGCAGTGCGAGGGCAGGGGTCAG
>NW_010417958.1:24229-26903 GCF_000710305.1 Buceros rhinoceros silvestris | reverse complement strand
GCAGACCCGCGGGTGGGGTGCGGGGGGTGAATCTGTTCCCGTTACCTCACGAACCGGGGGATCTCGGCAGCGGAGTGTTCCCCCGCGCTTTGATCTTTACCACAGCGGGGCAGTCTCAGGCACGTTCTGTGCTGTGCCCATGAGTGTTGTCACAGAGCTGTGTGATCTGAACGAGATGTTCTGCTTGTCGAACGCAGAGGGGTGGACAATTATTGGGATGATGTATGTGTTACTCGGTACCAGAGCTGTAAGTCACTTGAGTGTTTACAGTCCTCCTCTCCAATCTTCCGCTGTTTTCACACGTAGCCATAGGATACAAGAGCCTTGTAGTGGGAAATAAAGGGAACGTGATACAAATAAACGGGTAACAAATGCTGTTTGATGAAGGGAGGGAAGGAAAACATCAGGAAAAACTTGTTCAGACTGCAATTGCCCGTGAGCCAGACATCTATTGATGTGTGGGAGTGCCAAAGCCACTGCAAACTACAGTTCATCACCTTTGAAAACACTGACTCCTGTGGCTCTTTTGTACAGAGAGCAGTGTGCAGCAGCATAGCGCTTAAAAACGGGGAAGCTTTTTACATTTCAGCACCACAGGTGTAATGTAAAACACTTCCTTGCATGAGGGGCTACAAGAGTCTGTCACTGCCTAAAGTGAGTCCTCCCCTGCTGTTTTTGAAAGGAAAATCAGACCATTTAACAGGGACAGGAAGAACAAAGATAATGTTTATTGATTTTTATCCTGAATTTATTTTTGATATTCCAGACTAGAGCTCTGTTCCTGGTTGGGTGCCACCTTTGAGTGCATATCGAGTACCTAAAGCATATAAAATATTCAGCCTTGGGGCTTTTGCAGCCAAATTAGGCAAATGCGGTGCTGATCTCAACTCACTAAATATTTTCTGTGGTTAATTTTTTGCTGACAGATAAAGTACCCTCATAATGCAGCAGGGGGGCTGCTGGATATTCCATGGATTTTTTGGCAGCCACTGTGCTTGTCTTTGCCCAGAGGGCAGGTTCCTCAGTATTACTGATCTCCTTCAAATATGAGTTGTCTTTTTGGCTCTGGAGGGCTACTCCCTTGGGCTTCTCTACAAGTTTTCTCCCAAAGCCCGAGTGTGAATCAGGTTTTGCATTCCTCAGACCTCATCCATGCTATGCCTCAGAGGGGGCTGTAATTTTGGTGGCCAAATTCTGCTGGACCTCTTCCATTGGCAAACCAGCACAGAAAGATCACAGAGTCAGTGAGGCTTCCCACAGCAGACAGACGTATCATTTCTCTCTTATTTCTCTCTCATTTTCAAGGCCAGTTTGCAGGCTGCAAGGATGAGAAGTCTCACCGCTCAGGAAGAGGCAGATCCCTAAGGAAAGCAGCTGCGGGCCTGGTAGCCATAGCACACAGCACCTGATGGGGCAGAGCAGGTCGCTGCTCCTCTGCTTGAGAAGTCAGTATGTGGAGGCTGCCCTTGGTGGTTGGGTTGGGTTGGGTTAGGTTGGTTTTTTCCCTTCAGCATCACAGGTGAAGGCTAGAGACTTTACCAACAGAGGAAACTCACATTTCCAGCTGTGCTGCATGATGACCTTTGCCGTGAAACATCGCTGCAGAGGAATGGCTCCCATAGCACGAGGGTCCTGTAAGCAAATGGCAGTGACTGAAAGAAGAATTCACAGGAATCAAGAAGACACACATGTATGAAACAATTAATGACATAGTCTTCTCCTCAGATTAAGTTATGATTAAAAAGCATTTGCTACAATAAAGGTTTGTGTTCTCCCCACCCCCAAATTCTCTACTTTTCCTGGGGAGAAACATTCTGGAGAATCTGGAGATTCTGGGGAACGTTAGCACATGCTGCCTGGCTTAAAAATACAGCTTTGTTGTCACAGGTTTGTTACTATGGATTGTCTGTGACGGGGTAGAAGACACGGTCTCAGTTGTTGCTCACTCTTCCATGATGAGCTCTCTTCTTTCCCTGCCAGGCTGCGAGTTTGGGCTTCAGCAGCTTGCAGGAGAGGCAGAGTCCTGTTCTGTGCACAGAAAGCAGTTTTTTGATCTTTCCCGAAATCTTTTCAAACATTTTTTTTTTTAGAGTCCTTGAACGAACATCTTGTTACTTAGACTTGGTCTTCAGGGCAACTGTGTCACTTTTCTGTATGTATTTACGAAGAGTCATCGGCATTTATGGAAGGTGAGAAGAAGCTTCCATCTCCCAAGCCTGTGTGTTTTTTTCATTGACGTGAAAGCTAGACTGTTGCAAGGGTGTTTTCTTCTTTGTGGTCCTCACTAGGTTGGGGAAGAAAGTGGTGTGCGCTTGCACGTGTAAATTTTCCTGACGGTTCTACAAGTCTGCATTTGCGACAACATCTAAGCAGTAAATAATCATTCTCCCAACAGAAATAAGCCAGTGGTTATCCTATACCATGGTGTGCTAATGCTGATTTGCTTCTGGTCGTTCGTTTTGCAGACTTGGCATTTCTTCTTTTAAGGAGTACTGCCCATGTTCCAGAAGAAAAAACTTGGGTGCAGTGATGCCGGCAGGTCTCCTACAGCTGCACAAAAAGTGGTATGTTTGGGATATGGGGTCTTGCGGAGCTACCGCCTTCCCATGCTGTGATGGGAAGCAGGAATCCAGATGCTCTTCAGTAGGACGGGCACAGGGGGGGAGCGGGTGAG
>NW_010417958.1:21432-24169 GCF_000710305.1 Buceros rhinoceros silvestris | reverse complement strand
ATGCTCTTCAGTAGGAAGGGCCAGAGGGGTGAGCGGGTGGGCAGGAGGCACGGCCAGCACTATGCCCAGGGTCTCCAAATGTCTTTCTTGTGGCAGGGCACAAGGCAGCGTTTGAACAGGGAGGAGGCAAGGCAAAAGACTGGTCGCTTTCCCGGGGGAGCTTTTGGGAGACTGTTTGAGCAGAGTAGCCTTTGGGGATAGACTCTGACTTGCCTTTGTGGATTTGAGGGGGAAATGATTGTCCTGAGAGGCAACTGGGAAGGTGGCAGCTTGTGGCCTTCCATAGGCAAGGAAAACAGGCCACTGGGACAGGGGGCATCTGGGTGTGCTCTGGGACAGAAAACAGGCGTAGCAGAGAACAAAGACCCACCGTACTGAGAGATTTACAGCCCAAACAAGGGAAGCGTGCAGAGGAGGAAGGGAAGGGTGTTAGGGGACCTCCTTGGACAGAGCAGCCTGTTGAGCAGTGCTGTGGGTAGGCGCCTCCTCAGCTTTTCAAAGGCAGCACAGTAGGCCCATTGACTGAAGTCATGCTAATGGTGCATCACTTGACAGTTGGTGGTGGTGGGTGACAAAATGACTATAAAATTCAGTCTTTAGAAACTGCTAGGATATATGGAACCTTTTATTTCTTAATTTTACATTATCATAAATAAGTTTGATTAATTTATAACTTGAGAAACCTTTGGAATATCTATGTGCTTCTGACATTTAAAAATTATTTTTAGCTTTTTTTTCTCCCAAATGATCCCGAGTCTCTGTTTGGACTTGATAAGCACATCTGCATGATTTATGATGGGAAGAAAGATGATTTCCCTCCTCAGTAGCTGTACAGATGCAGGGGAAGAACATAAATGAGGAATTAATGTTAGGAAGGAAATTATATCTCATCTTTGGGGTTCAGAAGGAAATGATGAAGTGCTCATGGTCTGTGGTCTTTGGGTTAGCCTCATTAATTATAGAAATGCCACTAGATCAGGCTTTAATGCCATGGTTGTGAAAGGGAATGTCGCTAGTCTGAAGCAGTCAACAAACCCCATCCTTTGATTTGTGCTCCTTAATATTCAGTGGCGATGAAATGTGGGGATGAGGGACGAGTGCTATTAAAATAGATTTTTACCAGTGTTAGATTTATTGTGTATAATTTTAAAGATGACCTTTTAAACAGACTCTGTGTTCAATTTAATTTGAAAGACCTGAAGAGTGAGAGCCCGTGGAAGATTTGTGTCTGTGTAATGATAGAAGCAATATGAGATAAACAAGGGCAGTATACGAAAATGGCCTCGCTAATGATCCCTCAGTCTGAAAAAGTTTTGAGGATAAGGTTTCCAGATAGCTAAAGCTATAGGGAAGTTAACAGGGTAATAGGTGTACCTCCATCAGTCTGAGAGGTAAAGAAAAATCAAATACTCCCTGGTTTCTCTGATTCATCTTGTTGTGTTTTAGCACAGCTGCCTCTGATGGCTGTGATTTCTCCTGATTTTAGCTACTTCTCAATTCTTTCTTTAAGATGTGCCACTTCTTAAGTTTACAGTTTTGCGGGTTTTGTGGCAATTAATATAATTTTCCCATCATTTCTGAGCTCATCCAACAAAAACAGAGTAATGAGAAAAGTAACTTTGATAAAAAATGGGCCAGAGAATATTCATCTAAATCTTGCTCTGGTAAATGGCAACTGATGGTACAGACTTTGCAGCTTCCACCTGAATATAAGGAAAAAAATTGCTCAGTTCTTCATTATATCAGCGCTACTCTGTCAGTAAATAATAATTATCAGCTCAGATTAAAAAAAAAAAAAACCCTAAATTAAAATTGGAAATATTCTTAAGATTTTTTTTTCCCCCCCAAAGGACAAAGTTTGATTACAAATGAAGCGATGTCTTTCTTTTTGTAGCAGAAGAGTGTCTTATGTCAGCAGAAACATTTTTCACGTGCTTTGTGTGTATTCAGACATTTAAAAATGGATTTCAAAAATGTGAAGTGGTTGTGTGTGTTATGCATAAAACCCAATCATTTAGTAGATGCAGAAGGAGCAGCAAAAAGTACAAGCAAAGCATCTTTTCAAATATATTGAACATGGCCCCTGTCTGCTTCAAGGCGAGATGACAGAGCAACCATGAGCAAGCAGTCCGTCAGTGCATGGCTATAGAGTCAAAATATTCATTAAAAGCCCTACTTTTAGACCTTGTTTTACTTTGTTTTGACAAACTTGCACTTATTTCAGCTTGTAAAGCATAACCCAGGCCCCTTTTGGTATCTCGTAACTTTAATAAACAAAAACTGTATTTTCTTTTTGTTTTCATACGCCTTCTGCTCAGGTTGTGGCTCTGGAGTAACTGCTCATGACGTCTGTTCCATCCTGGTAATGGGGTCAACCAAGCTGGACCCCAGTCCTGCTATCATCATGATTCCCATTTTGATATAAAAGCTATTTCATCGCGTGTCATCTGCAGCGAGGTCCAAAATCCCCGCTGGCTAGGACTGTGGGCCAGAATGGCCCCTCTTTCTCTGGAGGTAAAGCATGTTTCTTCAGCTTTTGCCTCTTCTAAAACTGTAAAAATATGAAAGAAGTTGTGAGAGCACAGCTTTTTGAGTGGGACCCGTCTGATGGCTAGGGCAGAGTAAGCAGCTGAAAGGATGGAGGTGGACAGACAGGAGGAAAATAAGACCTTCTTACCACTGAAAAGAGCAATAACTTGCTTGCCCCTAGGGTTTTTTAACATCTTTTTTCCTGCTG
>NW_010417958.1:11826-21325 GCF_000710305.1 Buceros rhinoceros silvestris | reverse complement strand
CCTGCTGATCTGCATAAAGTTGATTGGCTGCCTTTGCTCCTGCTTTCAGATTAAGTAGGACATTTGCCTTTGGCTCAGATTAAGCTTTTATGGGTTCACATTTTGTAATACTATTGAGGTCTCCTGAATTTTGCCAAGTGCCTGTGCCAGTGCAGACGTGTCACTGATTTGCACGGGAGCTGTGTGCTTCAGGCACGCTGGCAGCATGTGCTTTCTCAAAGGCCTGGGAAACATGCTCTAAATATGTAATAACTTGAGCATAAGAGAATCCAGGGGAGTTTGGGTATGTATGTCAGGAGTGAAAATCAGCTCTGGAGGGTTTTACAGGGATGGGGATCATTCTTAAACTTAAGAAAACTAGAACTGCAAATTTTCTTTTCTTGATGTACCTTTTTCTTACTGTTTTGAAGGTATTTTTAAATGCCCCTCTTTCCTTCACAAATCTTCACTCCATGTGTACCTGAACAGAATTTTGGGCAAATCTGGGATTTTTTTACTAATAATTCACTTTCTAGGTGTTCAGGCTGAGGAACCTTGATGGGACCTACTGTCCGGGGAGCAGAGATAGTGTCTCTGGACAGTAGGCCCTGTAAAGATACCTTGAGAACAACTTGAAAATGTTGGTCATTAGAGAAGCAGTTTTGCTTGGTCGGTAGTTGAGTGTGTGACCCTCCTCACGTGTATGTGGGAGCACTTGAGGGAGAAGCAGCTTTTCACAGCATGAAGCAGTTTTGGTGGATTACTCTGCTTATTTATCTCACTGGTAATGCTCCAAGTCTTTATGGGTTAAAAGGATTTGGGGGATCTTCTGTTCAACTGGTACGGGTGTATCCATCAGTTTTTCAACACAAAATTGCTGGAGGTTCCTTAGCCCTGTCAGTAACCGTTGCAATTGGAGCAGGCAAGGAAATATTTGTAAGTCTCATTTCTCTCACTTCCTTTTCCAGTAAGATAAAAATCAATTGCTTGCATCACTGGGGGAAAGAACAGAAGCCTGCAAGATGATCTTGGTTTAAAAAATAAATACCTGAGGATCCAGCACTTTCCAATACATTTATTACCCAGATGTCACTTCCGCGTAATCGTGGAGTTGGTATGGTAAAACTGTCCAAACTGTTGGAGTAATCAGATTTAGGAAGTTTCAGAAGTGAGTTTTGCTAACACTACGGTAAGTTTGTGTCTGTTCTCCAACTCCTGAACCAGTCCAAATGCTTTCTTTAATAATTAGATGGAAACATTTCAATGGCAGCATCTCTGCAATTTTGGCAGCAAGTGACAGCCCCAGGCGTTTTTTAATTAGCACCTTTTTGAAATTGTTAGCTAAATTAGTCAAGTATGAAATAATGTTGCCCAAATGGTTATCTGCAAATTGCTCTTTGAACCTTACATCTGTCTTAATGTGTGGACACGCTGCTGTCCTGATAACGCTGTTAACTGGATTGTGTATCTCGCTTCTAGTGAACTCACGGTGCATAATCTGAGTGAAATCTGGCATACCTTTATAAAATCCATTTTTAAAGCGCCTGGCAGCTGTCTGGTACTGGCATTTATAATAGTATGGTTTTCAAGTATAGTCAACAACAATTTTCCTTATTACCTTCAACAAAGAACTTGATCTCATGTGTATTTCATAAGTATAAATCATTAATTTTCGTTATTTTTGTTTTATGCAGTGGGACTAAAGATAACCTGCTCTGGGCCAGTAAGAGCTGTAAACCTGATTGCAACCGAGTGCCGAGTCAGTCTGTGAAATTGATACCACAAGGCGTTATTGTCCTCAACTTTGGAGTTATTTGTTGAATTTACTATTTCACTCTTGTTGTGTAAACAAATACATGTAAGAACCTAATACTGTAAGATAATAATCCATGTATAATGTAACGGTGTCACTGATAAACATCACCTGAGGGACTTTCCTGGGCTAAGGAGGCTATACATAGTCTCTTCGCATTTTTAGCCATGCCAGGCACAAACACACCGTGCTCAGAACTGTTCAAGCCCAGCTCACTTACAAATGTCCTTTCTGCACCCAGTCCTTTAGCCTGCTCAGTCCCTCCTCACCCCTAAGCCTGATTTTCACCATGGAAGAATGGCCTGCCCTTAACTACCCTTAGTCAGCTTCTGGGAAGATGTTAGGTGCTCAGGTAAATAACCTTGTTTAGTACAATCTCCTGGTAGGAGTGAGATAAGGAGGCATTACTCTGTGTTTCTCTACAGTGATGGAGCCAGGGGACATTCAGGTATGATATGTAAAGTAAGTAGAAAAAACCCAAAATTTTGTGTAGCGTGGTTTCATTTTCTTCTAATAATTTTTCTTTCTCTACTTCTGTGTTAAGCCCCTCACAGTACGGCAGTGTGATTTGTCTGTATTGAACTATCTCCCCAGGTTATTTAGATAGAAGTAAGTGATGGATCTTCAGGAGCCTAGTCTACTTTGGGTGCAGGATGAAAATGCCTGGTGGTTAGCATCCCAGCTTCGGCTTCGGTCTCTGCGGTGGCTGGTCTGTATGGTTGGCAGAGGTTCTCATTCCTTTGGGGTTGCAGTGTAGGTAGACGAATATTTGAACTCCTACGAATCGTTTATAGATATGAACATTATGACAAATGTATTGGCCACTGAACATAATGCAATTAATTGTGAGTTGACCATTAAGCTATTAAAACAATATTAAGTGCTGGGAAAGGTAAGGGTTCTATCTACTGTGTAGATTTAAGGCTTTAAAGAGCTGACAGACCTTTGTTATCATCACTTCAGAATTATTGATGCCCTTGACCTTTAAAATACACAGCTTCAAATACATAAATTAGGGTCTTTTATTACATCAATAGCTTTTTTTTTCTAATCTTACTGGCAGTCTGTAGCTTGTAATGGATTGAGAGAGGCGGCACTAATAAGACTTCCAATTTTAAAAATAACTATTGCTCTCTACAACTACCTGACAGGACGTTGCAGAGAGGTGGGGGTTGATCTCTCCTCCCATGTGACAAGTGACAGGATGAGAGGAAATGGCCTTAAGTTGCGCCGGGGAGATCTAGATTAGATGTCAGGAAAAACTTCTTTACAGAGAAGGTTGTGAAGCATTGGAACAGGCTGCCCAGGGAGGTGGTGGAGTCACCATCATAAGAGGCGTGTAAATGTGGTGCTGAGGGACATGGTTTAGGGACCCTGGCAGTGCAGGGTGAACGGTTGGACATGGTGATCTTAAATGTCTCTTCCATCCACAGATGATTCTGTGATTCTATAATAATTGCAAAATATGCTACACAGAAAATACCCAAGATGCCTTTTTCTGTCCTTTTACCCTAGAGCAGGGAATGCCTCATTTCCCAGGGTTGCAGTCTTAGAGGGGAGCAGTGGATATGAATTATCAAATAAATAATCTCTATGATGCTTTTCCAGATGGACAAGACTTGAACAGGTCCTGAGGGCCTGAGAAGACTTCAGTAATATGGGATCTCTGATAGCAGTCTTACGGGAGGGGTAAGGAACCACAGCTGGACTCTCTTGCAGATTTCATGTGGGTAACAACCTGCTCTGGAAATAAATGGCAAACACCAGTTTGTTCCAGCCTTACAAGTGTTAAGAAGCAACCACTGATAAATTGTAATAGGAGTTGGGCTGGGCTTCCTTTTGAACCATAAAAGGTTTTGTGCGTAACTCCCACCTTTTCTGTCATTTTAAAACATTCATAATTCTACTCCAGGTGCTTTGTCTAAGTATACGTGTGCACACGCACTGAAGCCAGGTGATCTTTTGTTAGCTGTGCTAATGAAGCCAATCCTTCAGGTCTGAAATGTGCACCCACCCACCGTGCAGCTAAAATGGACGGGGCGGGGGGGGGTGTTGCACTTCCCTGTCAGTTCCATTTTGTTTCTTGGGGCCTTTTTGCTTCCTTTTCTTGGAGTTGCCAGGTCTCCACCCTATTCCTAGGTGTTAGATCCTGGCTCAGCCTCTTGTCTGCAGTTAATTAGTCATGTGGCTTTGGCCTGCCTTACTAGGAGTCCTCACGTGTATCTGTAGATTTTACTGTCCAGATAGCTATTGTTAAATCATTTGTAGTATTGTCGGCATTGGCTTCAAACTCTCTGCCGACCCTTCTTGAAGAGGCTCTTCAGTCTTCTCTGGCTCTTAATTACCTCTGCAAGTTGTTTTGCAGGATTATTTTTAATTGTCCACCCTTAGACTCCTGAGCTTTCTTGGAGGTGCTTGAAATGCTGTCACCTTCACCAATCACCCCCTTCAAATCCTTGGAACAGTCCATGAAGTGGAAGATCCTTTATTCCATTCCTTAATCCTTAACCTTACTTATGAATGCTGCACTGTTAGCTGCAGGTAGTGCCATTTGACAAAATCCAGCTGGTTCTGGCTATCTTCAGTGAGAGTTGTTTGGTAGGTACAGTACTGTGCCAGCCAGCCTCAGGAGCTGGAGCCTGGGAAGGGGACAGACAATCTCAGAGCATCTGATGGCCCCAAGATCTGAGAACACATAGGCTATCTAGGGGTTAGTTTATCAGTTCCTGGGCACCTTCAAATTGTGCTTCTCCACGTGGGTCCTTGGGGTAGTAAGCCATCTGTAGCTATCTTTCAGGAATTTTCTCTGGAAATTTTGAGTTTATAAGACATTAGTTTTTAAAGGTCATCTAGCAGTAGCAGCTTCCTTGATTCTGCTGATAGGTTGCCTGTGCCAAACTTAAACTGTGGTGCTGGGCATGTTTTGCATTGCAGTCTTTTGGCATCTCACAGTATCAGTGGAGGAGGGTCTGTTTCAGAGTAGAAAGTTAACTGGCACTCGTATTCTGTGAAAGGCTCCCTGGCTACCCTCCACTTGGGAGTTTTTTCATCTGGCAGAAGTGGAGGAAACCTCACTGATCTTAGCTAGCACTAGCAAGATTTCAGTGATATTTGGTTCCATCTTCATCCTGTACAATTCAGTGTTTACATGACTCCAGAGAGAAGGGGACCTCTGAACTCTGGCTTCTCTGGCACCATCCCACGCCTTTGGGGTATGTGGATAGCGCTGTACATTTGGAAAAAGTTATCATTGCCTATCCCAGAGAAGTTTACTTATGGGAAACTGGCTGCCAGTATGCCCCAACAAATGGACATAGTGGCCCAAGGTTTGACTCTCCAGTCTTTGACCTTCCAATGCTTTCACCAGTGTCCCTCTCTATTTGTTTGGGGGTTTGTTGTTTTTTTTTTTTTTCCCAGGGACTCCTCTCAGAAAAGCCCATGTGAAGATCTTACTGGAATTTAGGAGACCAAGACAAGGTTCTTTTGCCCTAGGTGAGCCATGTTAGAGGAGTTACTTCTTGGTATTGAAGAAAACAAAAGATGGGAAGTGGAGATCCATTGCAGATGGTGACAATCAGACTGCGTATTTGGGAGTGCACCTTTGGGATGCCATCTCCTGTGGCAGTGATTGCATTTCTCAAAGCGTTTCACAGGATGTTTCTACATTTTGGGCGTTTGCATTGCAAGAACTTATGCCTTTTCACCGATCAAAGCGATTTCCAGGTGCTGGAAAGAACAGCTGGAATCATTTGGCTGCCCCAAAGCAAGTGTGTATGTTCCTCTTGCCAGCCAGGTCAGGGTGGCTGCTAGCCAAGTGCCGCTCGATATGAGCCTGCCTGGGAGATGCCTGCAGGTCTGGCTCGGTGACCCAAGTCATCCCTTTCTGAATGTGTCTGTCAATGTGCCTGTGACAGTTCTGAAGTGATGGAGCTGACAGATCCTGAGGCACTGTGTGAAGGGGCACCTGTCTTTCTGTAAATATTAAATGTGAGGACCAGGAATGTCAGCATGACATAGAAACAGACAAAAAATACAAACAACACTTGAAAACCTTGAATTTATTCAGACAGACATGTAAGCAGTCCATCTGGAAAACTAAAGTTTTCTGTTCTCATGTACATCTCAGCCTGTAAAAATTCAGCTGATTGATACCCTTTTAGATTTTGAAATAGACAGGGTTATTTCAGCGTCATTACCTTTTATGCAATTGTTTGGAAACAATTTTTGTTTGTTTATATCTGAGCTTAAAATCGCATTGCAGTACTGCATTTAGCTATGGTAGCAGATGTTCGTGACATTTTATCGAGCATAAATAACAGCTGTGAGTTGTGAAAGTCATAATTCTGTCAGGGGATCCTTCTTACAGTTTGTCGAGCTAAAAGAGCAAATCTTGAGTGACAAATATGTATGTATTTGCAGAAGTTTATTTCAGGCTTTCCTTTCATGATATCATAAAATCACAAAATGGTTGGTGTTGGAAGGGACCTTTAAAGGTCATATAGTCCAGCCCCCCTGCAGTGAACAGGGACGATTTTAACTAGATCAGGTTGCTCAGAGCGCCGTCCAACCTGACCTGGAATGTTTCCAGGGGTGGGGATTCTACCACCTCTCTGGGCAACCTGCACCAGCCGTTCACCACCCTCAGTGTAAAAAAAGTTCTTCACTTTATCTAGTTTCATTCTCCCGTCTTTCAGTTTAAAGCCATCACCCCTTGTTCTGTCACAACAGGCCCTGCTAAAAAGTCTGTCCCCATCTTTCTTATAGGCCTCCTTTAAGTATTGAAAGGCTGCAGTAAGGTCTCTCTGGAGCCTTTTCTTCTCCAGACTGAACAACCCCTATTCTCTCAGCCTGTCCTCATAGGAGAGGTGCTCCAGCCCCCTGATCATTTTTGCGGCCCCCTCTGGGCCTGCTGTATCAGGTCCATGTCTTTCCTGTGCTGGGGCCACCAGCACTGGACACGGTAGGTCCAGTCCACACACTACACAGGGTGTAGATGCTGCAACAATGAACTCAAAGGTGTCCTAACAGCCAGAGCAATTCATACATCTGAGAAGATGCATCAGTCCGTGTGGGGGAAGAGGCAAGTGTCCAAACGAGCTTCACAGATCTGCCGTGGTGAACAGGGTATTGCTGTCTGAGGGTAAAACTGGTCAACTCCCGTGTTTTAAATGAGGCCCAAAGGGAGCTATTGCTTTATTACTGGTAAGCATCTGGCAAGCCGTGAGCTACACTTTTGGGATCAGTATGAGCAATGCAGTACATAAACCCCAATACCCAACACAAGACACTAATAAACACCTACAGATTGCAAAGCACGTTCCTGCAGCTCATCCCAAGCACATACATGAGCACATGTTCATGGTGACGTACATCCCCATGGCAGTGTGGCTTACAGGTGCGCTCCCAGCACCTCCCACTGTTGGGGGGCACCGGAGGTGGGGTGCTCATGACACTGGGGGTGCAGCTGACAGAGGTGGTGGTGCCCATGCAGGTCAGCTTCTGGCTGTGCCCAAACCCCAGCTGCTGCTCTGGTCCCATTTCTCACAGCTGCCAAACAGCCAGGCTTCTTTAGTGCTATTTCTCAAGCTGAAGGTTTCTTCCAAAAGTCTCCTGGTTAGTGTTTAATGATTGTCTCAGGTAAGTTTTGTTACAGCAACTTGCTCTTAGCGTTACTGGTTTTCTCTCAGAACCGTTACAGGCATTTTATTCCCCCACATGTTTTATATTCACGTTCCTGCCTTACCACTGATGTTACCTGGGCCACATTGTCCAGAGGGGTGTGTGCAGGATCCCCAAAGCTGAGGAAGGTGAGCCTTGACCCTCATTTCTCTGCCACAGAGAGGCGTAGAGGTCAGGCGTAGAGTCTCAGCACATCTTTACCTCTTCTGTTTGCATCCCTCTTCTGCAAGTAGCCCACTTACTGTAATTTTGATTTTTTTAGCCTAAGGTAAGCACCAGGTCACCAATCTGAGCTTTTGGAGCAGAACAGGTCTGAAAAGTGAACAATGCAGAGGAACACGCCTGTGCTGTAACTGTACTGGCCTTATGTGTTAGCAAGGAGCCAACTCATCTCCTCCCTGCACTGACTGAGGTGTTTCTTGTGCTGTGAGATGCAACAGTGCAAATGGGTTATATCTAAGAAGAGAAGCCTCTGACTTATCTGAGGTAATTGCAGATAATTAAGTCACCTCTATCTCTGTTCTTCTTGCAGATGTGTTCTCTTCTTTTGCCTGGATGTTTGTCTGTGTGGAAGTTGGGGACTTCCAACCATCATCTAAGATTTCTTTGGGTGTGCCAGCCCAGGAATATCTGCCTGCATACAGAAATGTATTTTCTTAGATTTCTCAGTGCGTGATCATAACATACAGATTTAAAAAAGCGCTTAACAGGCAGAGCGTCTGCCAGCCTTTCTTGGAGTCAACAAAGCAACAGATCCCAAATCAACCTTGAAACCTGTTTTTATCTGATTCATGGTCATTGTTATCAGTTGTCAGAGAGCTTTTTAAAGCCTAAATAGAGAAAAACCTAGTGTTTATTGAAAATCATTCCATAAGGAAAATCTATTTGCATTATCTTGGATGTATAATAGGCAAGTCCAGATGATATAATACAATCTTCCCATACAAATTAACATTGAAGTATTGCTGAAAAATCTGTTAACGTCTTGCTGCTAAAAAAAAGGGGCCTCATGAGAAGCCATTTCATGTCCTGTAGTGCACTTTTCATGCAACCATTTCAAAAGATAAATCTGAACTGTTCCGCGTTGTACCTGTCAAAGGTGAACGGTGCAGTGAGCCCTTTCTCCCACTAGGTGGCATCATTGTCCGCAGAACGGCGACAGCCACCGGGCGCTTTTTTCCGGCGAGAGCCGTTCCAAAGAGCAGATTTTATTTATTTAGGCGAACTGTATTCTGTTTGTGCTCTGCAGATGAGGCAGGTTTAAACAAACTTCTGTTGCATCGCTGTTAATTCTTCAGCTTATCCGGACTGTACGTTTGTGCTCTGGGTTTGCTGGGTTTTGCTACCCATACGCTGATCAATATTGCAGATGTCGTTCTAGGTGGACTTGTTAGTAAGATTAGAAAAGATGGTTCAAGCACTGAAATACACAAAAGCAATGTGACATTCACTCCACCTTCTTTTTTTTTCCTCGAGTCTGTAAGGTATAGGGACTTAATATGGGTTAAGAAATAGGATTCCAGAACTTGGCGTCTCAGAAAAGGGAAGAAGGAGGAAGGGCTAAGCCCTGGGCAAAGTACAGACCAACCAGAAGGTTCTATGAGGCCACCTGCAAAGCCCATTTGGGACTGCTCTGAATCAGAGTGGTTCTCAGAGGTGTGATTTGTTGTGTGACCCAATGACAAACCAAGGGAGAAACGTTTGCTGAAGAGCTGAGCTGAAGTCGGAGTCATCTGCGAGTACTCTTTCCTCTAAAGTAAAATTTCAAAGGCAGACGCACAGGATTGGTATTTCTTTTAAATTGTATTTTTAAGCAAATATTTGAAGCATTTCCCATGCCACATTTTGACCTGCATTCAAGCTCACGTGACCTTCCAAAAAGAGTCCCAGTAGTCGAGGTTTGGTTCTCATGCGGGTTCAATTTCTTTCTATCTGTGTACACATTTGACACTCATTTGACTCCTTATCCTTGAAAACAAAGGGACTTAGGGGTTAAACAAGTGGTAGGAGTTGTTGCTGAAGGGAAAG
>NW_010417958.1:0-11751 GCF_000710305.1 Buceros rhinoceros silvestris | reverse complement strand
GGGAAAGAGCGGGCATTTAACAGGGAGGTAAAAATGGCGGAGTGAATTCATGGCGTGGAGACAAATTTAAATGGTGTATTGCTTCTGACATATGGTAGCTTGATGGGATCAACGTCTGAATTGCTTGAGGTCTCAAACGGAATCCTGCTTGTCCAAGCCTCTCTCTGCGGGGGGGGGACATCCTGATGTCGGCAAGTCCCTTCACAAGCGCTGGCTTTCAGCCATCTGGGGTACGCGTACGGTGCTGGAGGCTTGCCACTCAAAGTCTAAATTTGTTTCTTAAAATGCCTGTTGTGTAATCTGTTGCTGGGGTCTGCAGCCGTCTGCAACGTGATTTGAGACTTTATAGTAAAATAAAACAACATCATGAGATATAGCTGTAAAATAATTAAAGTGTTTTGTACTTTTTGGCTGTCTTTATTTAAATTCTGAACTTTTACTCAAAATGGCTCTTATTTTCAGAGTTTGCCTCTGCGATTGCTGGGAGCATCTAAATTTATTTTGCGGATTATTTTTTTATTGCTTGATTCTTGGGATGAGAAGTATATTATAAACTCCAAGTATTGTAAAAGTTGGCTGAAAATATTTTGGGGTGCGTACCATATGCGGCAGCCTAAAGTAAAACCAAGGGAATACTTGGGCTCACAAATGGACACAGGAGAGCAGAAAGCCCTGGTGTAATTGCTGCAGTCACTGCTTCCTTGTGATGGGAGGCTCCTTCAGGTGATGCTTGTTAGCAGGAGGGAGATTTGAGGAGAGAGGAGCTGCCGGGCTAGTTTCAAGGGGAGAGAGGAGTTTGGGGTACTTGTGCTGGGCTAGAGTTCCTGAAGGTCTTTGTCTGCTGGAGGAGTGGATTCAAGCTGCTGGAATAATTGAGTAATGTACTACTGTCACTTTTACTCAGGAATGTTATTGGAGAAAATCTTGCCTGAGTGGTTTTCTTCTGTATTTATGAGTGGTGAGGATCTTAATTAGAGTGGGTCTTGTGTTTGTACGGAAAGGTACTCCTATGTTTTTATACCTCAATATTCTTAAAAATATGGAGATGTATTAAATGCATTAGAGTAATGCTAAGCAGGCTTGTTTCTGTCTCACCCTTGTGCCTGGTAAACGACTCCTGTGAGTTCCTGAGCATGGTCTGCTCTTGGTTTGAGTATGGAAGTTGTTTACTGTTACGATGACACTTCAAAAACAGCACTGAGGAAAGCAGTGTTAGGAAAAGAGTGTGTGTTGGGTACTGCCTCTCCCCTGCCCAATGCCCATTTTACTGGTAGAGGCTAGAGCTGGTCCTTGTGCAGAGGTGGGGAGAAGACTTGGCACTTCCTGGGCAGAAGCAAAAATTAATTTGGAGTAAAGACCAGGGTTTAAAAGAATTAATAACAGTAATATGGCTTGGCTATAACTGTAGTTGCCTTTGTGGCCTCATCTTTTCAAAATAGGGGTTGGTCTCCTTTTATAGAGTAGCTCGTGGCTGTTCACAATGAGGAAGGACCTGTTCCAGGGTGCCTGGTCTGGCTGCTGCAGGAGCTCCTGTCACCCTGGGAGACTCGCAGCAATCAGGAAGTGGGATAGGCACTGGCTGGGCTGCTTGTCCAGGGAATGCAAGTCTGGGAGAAGAACTGCCTCCCTTCAGGGGATGATTTATAGCATACAGCCCCTGGGAGCATCTTAGAGTTAGGCCACTTACGTGTGTGCTTTCTCCTCCCTTTTTTGTTTTTTTGATCTGAAGTAATGTCAAGAAAGGAATAAGGAGTTTATATGGTCAGGAGAAGAAAACAGAAAAGGAAGTTTGTCTTTGCACAGGGGGCATGTCCTCAAAATCGGTGTACATGTGTGTGAGAGACAGAGAGGGGAGAAAAGGGAAACAGGGGGACGGAAGCTATCCCAAGCACTGAGATATTTTCTAAAACTCAGGCACCGCTCTGTAGATAGTATGTTGAATAACACGACAAAAGAGGATCCTTTGGGTCCTCCTCTGGAACATGCTGGTAGTAGTTGATTTTGGTGGCAATTGCCAGGGTTTGGTACCTAGTCTCAGAAGAGGACGTGTCCCATGTCCCACCTCGGAGGCAGCTGATGCACTCTGTCCTCTGCATGCCCTGTTGCTGTTAGATGTGCCAGCACCTTGTATGGCAGTATGGGTTTCCAAAGTGCACCTTAGCTGAGGGTAGTGGTTTGGGGGATGTGAATGAGATGCCTGAGAAGTCCTGGTCAGTGTAGCGGGAAGGGTCACTTTCACTTGGGCCACTTCAGTGGAAAGGAAGATGAGCAAGTTTGGTGCTCAGGGCCAGAGAGTAACGCCTGTGTTTGGCTTTCCTAGACAATCATTTCAAGGCAATGAATCATTGTTGCTAGCTGTCTGTGCTCTATAATCAGTCTAGCGTGTAACAGAAGTAATTTTTTTTTTTTTGCATTTAGTAATAGATACCAGCTGACATTTGTCTTGTGATTTAAAGGAGAATGGACAAAGCAGATACCTGGCCAAGCACACAGATTCTGCTTATGTATGATGAAGGAGATGTAGCTTCTCTGACATATACTCCCTATGTGGGGATTAACATTTTGCACACTCAAGCTTAGGTGCTTGCTTGGTGGGATGAGGGAGACCGTGAGGGAGTGCTGTAGAAGCAGCTTTGTGTGTGGCCAGGGTGAGGGTACATATGTGCCCATGAGTGGCAGCAAAGGCCAGGGCATGGTACGTGGTGTTCCTGTCTGGAGGGATGCTGTGGACTGTGCGGCTGCCGTGCTTGCCCCTGAGTTGGCTGTAACGAAAATGTATCACAGAGTTGCTCCAAAAATATTATGAGTGCCTTGATGTTACTCATTGTTAGTCACGATGCCAGATTCAGTGATGTGGTTGTGTGGGACATGCAGATAGAGTTAGCCCCGATGAAAGTCCACCTTCAGAGAGGAAAACTCTGGGGCTGGGTGAAAACTTGAGTTACTGACATCCTGTGATGAAACCTGTTGTGGTCTGAGAGGGAAGAGTGTAACATTCACTGCCAAATCGTCCTTATTTACATAGTAAGGCACCACTTCCGATTTTGCTTTTGGTCATTCGGGTACTATGCCTCCCTCAGGAAAGGAAATGAAGATGGGTGGAGCAGTGCCAGGTTGGGCATTTTGTATGGAAGGAGAGGAAAAACCAAGACAGCTGTAGGAGTAACACTGCATTAGTAGCTGCTGCATAGAGGACAGTAATTTAGATTTATTGAGAATATTATTACAATTATTTAGAATAATAACAGAGTAGTTATGGTGATCACAAGAACTTGTCAGACTGTATGAGGTCCTTTGGCTTCAATTTGGGTTGCTGTTGCACCAGAATGAGGAATGCCACAGTCTCTGTGTCCCCTCCTTCCTGTAGGAGAAAAAAAATCCTAGTTCTCTTGGAGATGCACTTTGTGAGAGTCTGCAGGGTGTTGGTTTTCTTCAGTGGCTTGTAGGATCATGATGAGAGAACCAGAATGCCCCAGCCTAAATGTGGGCAGGATTTGAGGAACAAGTCAGCCAGAGCATGTCTTAAAGATGACTTATTTTCATAGACCTAGTAATACTGATCAAACTCTTGTACAGCTTACACTTGAGCCTTACTGAGAAAGTCCCTCCTTTCTTCCCCCGCTCCCCTTTCTGCTTCAGTCAATGAGCTCTAACTCCTACTGTTGTGAACAGCTCATCTTGGGGGAAAACCCCTTGTTGATAGGGACTATAGCTTTCCACGCGTGGATTTCCAGTGAAACAAATGGGATTGCTTTCTTAAGCCTTTCAGGGTTGAATGAAGCAGCTGCAGCCAATCCTATCGATGGAGCAGAGGTTCTACAAGCCTGGGGCTGTTAAGCTGAACTACCAGGAAGATGATCAGTCTGGATATCAACAGCCCCTTTTTAGGTTATGGCTTTGTTATCATTTCTGATACGTGCTTTCTCCAGTCTTGCAGGCTGTCGGTAATCCAACGTTTAGACTGACAGTAACATGTCTGATAGAAAAATTAACTATGACCCCTGAGGAAAAGGATTATCCCCTAATCTGGCTAAGGTGGTGGTGGGGCTCTGTTAAGCCAGCTGTGTGCCTTGGCAGGGCCGACTTTTCTGGAGGGTCTGCAGAATGCCTGGCCGGTATCTCTCTCATGGCACTGCTGAGCCTGGGGCTCAGTACGGATATTGCTGTGAGAACAGAGACCGCACTGCGGAACTGCTAACCATTTTGGCTGCTTAGTAGTTACAGAATCGCAGTTCCAGCTGTGATGTGTAAACTCAGATGTGAGTGGGATTTATCATGGAAACAATTCCATTTTGGCTGCCTTGCTGGGTAGTTGCTCATATCATGAGTGACAAAGTTGCATCAGAAACCATTAGCTGACCACTGGAAAATATAAACTAATATTGTCAATATAAGTAGCAGGGCATCACCAAGAAGTCGTGACTTCTACACACTGTTTAAGTAGATCTGAATTACGGGCTTTCTCTGTTAACACCCTCAGCAGCTGAAATACTGAACGTAATAATCTTTCCTTACCACAAGAGAAGGAAAATAACTTTTGGCTTCTGTAGTATCATTTCTTCTGATGTTCTTCTTGTCTGTGTGATTCAATGTCTTCAATCTCCTTTCCATACCAAGACCATAAAAACTTGGGTAGATTAAAATATGAATTATACTGAATTTTAATTCAACTCAGTTTGGAACTTATCTAGAAAAATTCTGTCTTTTTGACTTGGACAAGAGTGAATTACCAAGTTAGTCTGTCCAGCCACAGACACGTGAGTGATTTACTCAAGGGTGTGGGTAAAGAGTGGGAGTTAAGTTGGGGGATCCTTGAAAGACTGAATAGAAGGAGAGACCTTTCATGCTCTTTTGCAGGATCCTCAGGCAGCAGTTTGGTGCCACCTCTTGGAGAAACTTGATTTCCCCTTCCTCATTTCCTGGTCTTTCAGCCCACTCCCTATCCATTTGTACCAGGGAGGATGGAGCTTTGAAGTGCCACGTTAGAGGATGACTGACTAGAGCCCTTGTCCAACTTGTGGGTTCCTCTAGAAAAGGGAAAATTTTGTTAAATCTAAAGGATATTCATGCTAAGAAAAAGTAATCAATTTTTAATTCCGACCATGTAATTCTTTGGAAGCTTCTGTGTTAAGGTAGACAGACTGTGGCCTGTGTTTCCCTACTAGCAAAGTGTTATTCTGCAGATATTTTTTTATTCGTTTTTTCCAGACAGTGTTAGCTGTAATGTATGATAGATTCCAAGGCACTCTGTTCTCTTCATGCTGCATTATTTACATAACGCTCTTTAACTTTAGAAGCCACCATCTCTCTGTCAAGCAACGTAATACAACTGTGTCACAGCCTAGGACAAAACCCCTGTATTCTCTGGAAAGCAGAAGGGACCGCTGGGTAGGTAGGACGTCCTAATCTCTGAGCTATAACTGCAGTAGGACAGAGGAATTGCTGCTCCCGCTACGGTGGCAGTGGGGGTTTTAATCATTGTAGTGATAAGAGTGAGACAGGTGGTGGATTAAACTGGAAGGGGACGAAATGACTAATAATAAGAGAAATTGATCTCAGGCAGCGTGGCCAACATACTACCAGTAGAGGTATTAAAACAGGGTAGATGAAATGTCAGGTGTAATACTGTGCTGTGTGGGATGCAATCTGATGGGGTGACCCAAGCGGTCCCTCTTTACGGTATCGTTATTCAGGGTCCTCTTATGGACCAGTGCGTTCACCACGTCAGCCGATATCTTCATTTTGCACAAGGTTTTGTCATTACCATCTGTTATTTGGTGATTTGGGTATAGCAAAAATGTTACAGGCGAGCACAACCTGTTCTAGAAAATGTGCATGTATCATCTGGCGTGGCTCTTGCAGCCGTGTACCCTTATAACCTTCAGGGTGAGATACCAGTTGCCCTGGTTCACAGCATCCCTTGGCAAGCTGAAAGGAAGGACCAGCTGGGAGAGCGGCAGGGCTCCCCAGGGATCCTGCCCTGCTATTGGAAATGAGCTACGGGGTTATGGTGGTGCCTTCCTTCCTATAGCTGGGAGTGCAGAAACCCCAGCACCTCCACCCCACACAAACCACGTGCCAGTATGGCCAGCTAGAGCTGTGGGAGCTCCTGCGTGGAAACTGTGCTTGAGACACTGGTGGCCTCTGAGGAAATAATGACCTGCAGTGGCTTTGTTGTGAACCCCTCAAAGGCAATACTGGTTGTACCGCAACAGCACTTGAGCTAATCCTTTAAGTGGAGATAAATGAATGTTCAGGTGGATCCTGGGCACCTACTGAGCCTTATACACCACACAGCGTCTTGCTAGAAATGCACAGGTCTGTGACAAAATCCTGATGAAAGAGATGGGTGTCATGGTACAAAGGAACAACTGGAAGGGTGGAAGATGAGATAATCCTGCTTGAGGAGAGGTAGCAAGTAGTTTCAGTGGTGTGGAGCGTGTAGGCAAATGTCAGCAAAAGATTTCTGCATGGTCTTTGAGAGGAGAAAATGATCAAAGGAACGTACAACTACTGTCTGCAGCTCTGGTTCTACGCAAAGACATTTTCTGGTTTGGGTATTTATTCTGCCCTGATTCGCTTTCCCTAATACTTGAATCTTTGGTAAGAGTGTATAAATTAAATCCTGGTTGGATGTGACATTAGAGCCATGGCAGGTTTGGTGGGATCGCTGCCTGCAAATCCAGCCCCCAGTAACCAGCCACAAGCCTGGGTTTTGACCTCACTGCAGGAACTGGCAGAAAACAAAGGGAGGTGGGAATTAAGAAAACATCTCATGCAGATAGGCAGTTGAGGAAATAACCCCGTAGCCATAAATGGAAGCACACCTTTGCTAGGGCTTGGGAGCTTTGCATCAGCAACTAGCAGGGACTTGTTGACTTAACCTTCATGTTAAGCTAAAGAACTCATCTAACAAATCAGCTTATGGAAAATATACCTTCCTGCCACGCACATACCATTTCATACAACGTTTTTCCATACTTGCATTATGTTTCCATCAATTGAAGTCAGTTTTCCTAGGGGCTGCTTGGCTTGGAGATTTTGTCCTCTTATTTATCCAGAGAAGAAATGCCTCTTGACAGGGAGTGTACAGACTTCTCTACACTGCCCTAACACTGTTTTTTTTAACCATTTTCTGGACAGACCATGTTTTTATTTCAGTAATGTGTTACTTCTTGGTTTATGCACAGAGCTTCCAGCTGATCGGTCAGGGTTGGTCAAAGCAGTGGCTTTAGTGATGCAGACGTGTGCCCATGGGGAACTGCAATCCTTAGTTCATTTAACAGTGGTCATTGAACTTACAGGAAGAATATCAACTGCCAAAACAAGAGGTGGTGACGGGAAAACCTGGGAGACAAGCTCTCTCTGAGGACACATTCCTAAAATAGCTGAATACATTCAAAGAACCACAAGAAAGAACATTGCAAGACTTCTACAGATACTCCCTGGCCCTTTATGGGAAACTTGTTCATTTTAAAACCTGTGAAAAAGATGCATGTTTGCTGCATTCAGCATGATTTCATACTTCTACGTGCGGGAAGGAAGCTAGATGATTAAATAACTCTGCTGGAGGCAATTAAAACAGGAGGGGAGAAATGATCGCAAACCCAAAACAAGGAGGAAGATCTTTAAAGCTCCACTGAAGGTAGAAATCTCTATAAACCATTAGATCTGCTTTTGTCCGTGTAGCTTCCAGTGATGCTGAGATCGTAACACTTAGTGTAGTGTGATGCTTGGGGTACTCGGCGTGGCACTTCCCTTGGCCAATGTAAGAGACAATGGATGCTTTTCCTGCCTGATCAAGTCTCTTCTAACCTCTCAATCTTGAAATACGGAAGATGCACATTTTCACTCCCTGGAAAATGGACAGCTTGCAGAAAGACTGTCCTCGCAGCAGATGGGAGATAACAGCAATGAGCTGGCTGGGGGCAGAGTGGTGTTCAGGAGTAGAAAACCCGCTTTCCATTTCAACACAGCTCTGAGCCACGTCTGCTCTGTTCTGCCTTGCCCTGAATTCCTTAGCAACCCTTGGGCTATCTATTTGTCTTGAGAAACATGGGGGTTTATTTCTTTAAATTTTTGGCTGCTCTGATGCCTTGTAACTTCCCAGAAAGGGCTTTTATAGGTTTATTTGAATTTTGACCACATTCGACTTGAACTGTAGTCAGTTATTGCATTAGCAATGAAAAGAGCCCCACAAATTGGTTGGTTGTTTTTTTCCCTGTGCCCACATAGAAGTAGCAGTATATCTGCATAGGCAGGTGCTAGAGTGAATTAATTCAATCCCTGGGAAAAAAAAAAAAAAAAAAAAAAACCCCAACTCAACCTTGTAAGCTTTTATTAAACACTCATTGTCTGCGTCCGACGTTCCCACATTGAGTGTGACCACGCTGGCAGAAAATCTGCCTGCGAGGCTGCTCCTGTGGCAGCTGAGAAACAAACTCAGCGCCTGAGCGAGGAGGGAGGCAGAGCCCCGTTCACAGCAGAGGGGGCAAAACTCGCACGTCAGCTCTCTAAAGGGATCATGCCCTTCTGTGAGCTCTTTCTACCAAATGCTGAAAGAAGTCACAGCAAAGCTGACTGGCCTTTTCTTGGGAACAGGGGATTTCTTTATTTGCATAACTGTGCAGTGCTGCAGGCACTAAAAAATAGATTTAACTATTTCTTCCTGGTGTCCTGTGTGTTTATTCCACCCTGTCCAGCAGCTCCAGTGTCACTTGCAGATCCTTTAGGATGTTACTAATCCTCAATAAACCCCTCATGGTGGTTGTAGTATTTTTACGTTCTTGCATTCATTTTTGTAACAGTGAAGCTGTGAAGTACTGAAGACCTGGGCTCTGTAAAAGACCATGATCCCTTTTTTTAAGATGGTTTTTCCTCTTCAACATTTGTGAAGCTCTGCTTTTTTGTTTCCTACTTTTTTTCCAGCTTTGAACTCTGCGGCTCATCCAAAGGGATATGCCTTTAAACAGACTTTGAAAATGATCTTGCTTTCTGTGGAGGACAGTCTGCCTCCCCAGTTTTGCTATTGAATTAATTTCTGCATCAAACCTGTACCAGGATGGTTTTCCTAACTGTTACCCGCTCAAGCTAAGCCTGGGATTTTGCTATCAATACTCTTTGTTTCTGGCTTAGGGCAGTGCAAGTCATACATCTGGAGCTTGGTCGGCTAATTTTCTGAAGTGTAGCAGACTATTTCATAGTTGTCTTGGTTCAGCCCTGCTGTTATGAGCTACAATGAATAAACAGAATAGAATAACCAGTTACATTGCTCTTTTATGCACGTGAGTCAGAAGCATCATGGAAAAGGGTGCCACATGTCCAGTCCACTTTCCACATGCAAGCAGTGCAGGACTCTGAACAGGCCAGTGCTCTATTCTCTCTGCTAGCAACGTAAGACAGAGCTGCTTCTGTAGGCATGAAAAGATTAAATGTTATTTCCATATTACGATTGAGAAAATGCAAACACGCAGTAAGAGATTCAGTGTCAGAGCTTCATAACAGAAGTTTTTTGGTGGTTTGCTTTGTCATCTTACGTGCCCTTTAGATAAAGAGTGAGGGCTATAAAAATCAACATAACCTTTTCCTCCTTCCATCTAGATACAGATCTGTGCCTATTTAGGGAGTGTGCATGTGCCTGGAATGAAAACAATTTACTTCTGGAAGAGCACGTTGTTAAAACTATGGTGCTAGAGAGGCTCTAAGAAATCTTTAAAAATCAGGCTTGGGTCAAATCTGCAATTTCTCAGAATCCACCAAACTCACAGCTCTCCAGCAAAACACAGCAGCTTATGTCAGTACAAAAATGTCCCTTTGGCAGGTGTTTCAGTGTGCAACGGGGTATATATAATCTCTGCTCTTGTACAGACCCGTGAGACAAAGAGGCCCCAAACCCTTAGAACTGTGTTGGGTGTCTAATTCTCCTGTACTTGTATGGGAGTGTTTTAATCTGAATATTTTTTCATGAGCTGGACTGTAGACTGCTTTGCCCTCAGTTCCCCAGCTGGACCACAGGAACAGAAATACTCTCCTGCTTCACAAAAAAGGTTGCTGATACTGATGCTCAAAGCACCTCACACCCTCAGTGCATATGTGCCATGGTGACCACATAGTAGCATCTCATCTTTCCTCTCGTATAGTTAGTGTGAAATGGGGTTTGGTCCACTGATGCAATTGCCTTGAAGCTCCCCTCTGAAATGCACTGCAGTTTGGAACCCCATCCTTCCCCTGCCCCACCAGGCAGAGAGAGCTAAGCCAATCTGGTTTCCCTCAGAAGCAGTGCATGCCCGAGGCTGAACTCAGACCTTCAGTGACAGATGTGTTTTACACACACGGTGTGCTCTGCTTTGTTATGCTCTAATCAGATTGGCAGCATCTCTGACACAAGAGGTGATCAGCAGCGCAGGCATGGGTAAGGAGGTTACATCTAGATGGCAGCATTACTTCAGAAGAACATTAAAAGTCATCCCAGATCTGGAGGGGTTGAGCCTGATTGACCTTACTTAGCAGGAGAAGAACGTGCCAAGAACTTACCTTGTACAACCCGTTAGCAAGCTTCAAGGTTTCTTGAACCTTAGAACAGTCTTTTCATGTCTTTTTTTCCTTTTCACAAACCTGTTCCATCTGTTTGCAGCTTGTCAATATTTATCTGGTGACTTATTAAATTCCCAGGCCTCGTAAAAAAAACATTGATCTGTTTTGCTTAACCATGTCTCTGACTGTTTGTCTCCTAGTGTAAAACATGACGTGATATTAAATTATATTGAAGTCCAACCCCTAGGCTCACAGTAATGCTTTCAGAATATATGTATGTATAGTAGTTTCGTACTGGTATCTAAATAGACCATTTTGTAAATGACAAACATCACTAAATATTTCCTCAATTTTTACCTCCCTCAAGTCTGTGCACCAGTTAGTGCACTCTTTTGTGTTCTGAGAGCATATGAATCCCTGCCAAGTATTGTCTGCCTTCTGTTTAACGTTTTTTAAAGGGCAAGTCTCACATTGGCATCTGGAAAAGTCCCTGTGGTCACAGCTGTGTCATGCCATTGATATTCCGCTCAAGCACTGCAGAGCCCTTTAAAGTATTTTGGCAATGTCCTGTGATATTCTAAACCTCTGCAAACCTGGTATGTACCTAGATTCAGGTATGTGGCTCTGCCTTTGGGTATGAATCCCAGAATATGCCCTCTCACACTTTAGGATGTGAATGTTTGCTTTATTTTTGGTCCCATTTTCCACCTAAAGCCAAAGCCACTCAACCTTTGTGGTCAGGCTGCTGTGATTCCACACCTACCTGCTCCATGTCTTCCTTCAGGTGACAAGATGAGACAAGCAGATCTCCACACCAAACCATGAAAACCCATTTTTTTTTTTTTTTTACAGTACCTAGCCTTAGCTGGAATTTAAAAAACCCCAAACTGTTGAAGATACGTGCCTGGCAGAGCAAAAGCTATGATAGCACAGGCTGTTCTTCAGTCATGAAGATCAGGTAGAGCAGGTTCAGAGCCTTGTGTCTGTGTTGTGATAGGGTTGTCTATGTGCATGTATAATACAAGGTTGTCTTTGGCTACGGTGAGTGTTTTATTGCTGGTTTGTTCTTCCCTAGAAGAGATTCTCTTTATAAAAAAGTTTTAAAACCAGCAGCCCCTGCTGTGTCATCCCTTCTTGTCCGTGCAGTCAGGAGTACCTCTCAAACCTGTTATAGCTCATATTTGTTTCAGGTATTAATTCTTCCCCCTCCCCACCCCA
>NW_010417957.1:1671-6036 GCF_000710305.1 Buceros rhinoceros silvestris | reverse complement strand
ACTCTGCTCATCTATCCAGCCTGTCCAGAGCCCTCTGTAGAGTCTCCTGACCTTCAAGCAGATCGACATATCCACCTAACTTGGTGTCGAATGCAAACTTCCCTTCCCTTCCCTTCCCTTCCCTTCCCATCTCTGTTCGCTTTGGCTGGGGTAGAGCATCCTTCGAAGGGTGTGGTTTATTTGAGAAAGAGCAGCCATAGATGTGGTGTAGATCTCGGCCTACCCTTGTGGGACAGGGCAGAAGGAAGGAATTAATTCAGTGTTATTTTCCTACAGCTTCTGTGTGTCCATAAACCCCTCTGTAACCTTCTGCTGCAGCACCGGTTTCAGCAGTCCATGACCCTACCTGGCTGCATGACTAGGGCCAGGGTTGCTTAGGAACGGAGGTCTCAAACCCGTGTTTCAGAGCTGTAACAGATGAACCTCTCTGTTATTCCTCTCTTTGCACACCTAAAGGTGCCTGGGGGAGAGGGAAAAAATAGGAAGGAGGATTTATGCAAACGTGAGTGCACAGCCGGGGTGTCACTGCAGACCCACCTCATGTGCTGCCAAACCCCTGGTCACCACTGTGCCTCCACCCACAGCTTCCTCCCCCCTCTTCCCTCGATCATACCATACACACAAGCATTGCACAGCCCAGCTGCAAACAGCAGCCTCCAGGCGAGGGGACCACAGATCCAGAGCTCCTGCCGGGTGGGACATAGCACAGCAAAGTGTCTGATGGCCAAGCTGACAGTAGCAGTGGGCTTCCAGGTCTTCCCACCATACTTCAGCTATGGAAATTAACTCCCCGTGCTGTGGGTCAGCAAATCTGCTGCTTCAAGGCTTGGCTTGACTTAAATTGTGGGCTCGTGGAGAGTTGTTTGTGGGTGTTTTGGGGGAATAAAACTTCTGAAGCAGAGAGGGGTAAGTGGAGACACACCCAGAGGAGATGGGGTAGAACAGGAGAGTGGGAAGGTCCCAAAGGGAGCAGGACCTGGCAGCTTGTCAGCATGGAGATAAGGGAAGGTGGAAAAAAAGACCGTGTTTGCTGTGGCAGAAAGGGACTGTGTGGGGTTTATAATAACCAAAAAACCACGCGAAGTTCACAGATTAAAAAAAAACCTGGAGGAAAGATTTACTTACTAGATGCAGGTGGCAGGGAGGTCTGAATATTCTCCATGCTCCCAATCTCCTCATTTGACTCCAATAAAATCAGTGTTGGAGAAGCCAAGACTTTTTTTTTTAATGTGTTCCCTGTGAAAAACAATCCAGAAAATTCCTCCTCCATGCCATGGCTGACTGGGTGGGCTGTCACAGGTTTAAAAACATGTGGCCAGCTATGTCGGTTGCTGCCATGGAAGAGGAGACAGAGCTGCTCCCTCACCAGGCTTCTCCTGTGTGCTCCCAGCATTGGAAATGAGGCTTCTTCTTAACAGAAGAAACAGAGAGGAATATTTTTTTGAGGAATATCTGTCTGAGGTTGGCAGGCGTGCTCAGAGGCTGGGCAGCCTGGGCAAGACGGAGTGTAGAGTGGTACCTGGAAGGACACTGAGACAACAGAACAAATCCCAAGTTTTCCAGAGAGGAAGCAGTAGAAACGAACATGTGATCTACAATAAAGTCCTATATGGAATATTGTACTGGCCTTTTAATTTCATACCTCTTCATTACGTTATGCACTGAACAGTTAACTTTGTGATTAATAAGCTGAAAATAAGCAGTGCTGCTTCCTTTATTGACAGGACAAGAAGACACCCGGAAGGCCACGTGTAAAGAACAAAGGTTATGAAGGGAAACGATGGCTGTGCTGTGGCTGCAAATTGGACAAGGAAGCTGTGCCCCACCAGCAGAATAAGAAGCTGTCAGGACCGAAAGAAGCCGTTGTTGCATCTTCCCAGGTGTTTGACGTAACCCTGTGGCCTAACGTATCTTACACCAACGTGGATGGTCTCAGAAGGGTTGCACAAAGCTCGGGGGCTTTGCAGTGAAAGCAGTCTCAGAGAGGACCCTCCCTTCTCATTGGAAGACAATGAAGGATGGGACACGTTTGGCTGGAAAAGGCTTTTTTCATTGGCACGTGACTGCACTGCCAGCACCCCTAAACCTCTCTATAAAGAGGCACATGTGGGTCTGGGACACCCGCTGGAGAAGAGAGACGGACAGCAGCGGTGATCCTCCACCTCCTCTGCTGGTAACTCTCTGCCTGGCTCTGGACATGCACCTTCACCTCTTTGCCTTTATACACTTTTCTGTCATTAAGCAGTCTGCTGTCATTAACCTCTTCCTTCCCATTACTCCAGTAAGCACGTCAGTCTGTGCGTATCCTGCAGACCCATGGGTGGCTTGCAGGACTTGCAGCAGGAAATTGTGGTTGCTGAGCTCCAAGAGCAGTGAATAGAGACCCAGAAACTTTCATGGGAGGTATCAGAGACAGAGGACTTGTCAGTTAAGAAATGTCCAGCTTCTTCCAGAGACCGGCATCTGACCAGCCCGGCAGTCCAGAGACACATTTTGAGCTGCGGTTCATCTTGCTTGAATTCCAGTAACGTTTCAAGTGAGCTGTCACCTTCATTAGATCTTCTTGAGGGTGATGGTTGCTTTGGTCTCTTAACACCGTGAGCTATGATGTGTTGAAGACGAATAATTTGTGGGTCTGAGTGGATTCCAGAGTAACCTGCCTGGTGTGGGACAGGTCTGGAACATCATTTTTCAATGTAGCAAGGCCAGGAAACATCCAAAACCACAAAAGCAAAACACCAGAGAATCCCAGAACAACTCTGGGTGGAGGGAACTTCAGGAGTGTCTAGTCTGAATCCCTGCTCAAAGCATGGCTAATGAGGTCAGGTTGCTTACAGGTAAATTCACTGAAATTCTGAATATCTCCAAGGGTGCCATTTCCACTCTGTTCAAGTCCATGGTATTTGATACGATGTTGTCTGTCTCAGGGCATATTTTAAGCAGTTCCTCATCTCCCAGTCAGGAGGGGACCCTGCTTTCAGTGTGTTTTGGTTTTGTGGTCTCTGCTCATGACAGGTGAGGAATTCTCACCCCAGCTGTGGCCATGCGGATCCTTTACCAGCTCCTGCTTGTCCTCTTCATGATGCTCCAGGGGGCTGCAGGTAAGGTGTGAGGGGGTGGAGAGAGGACTTAGAGAGAAAGAGAGTGCATCCTCCTCTGTTCACTTCCACGGGAAATGGCTGTTCTCTTTCTGCTGTGCAGGTCAGCCTGGGCCAACCGATCTTTGCACAGCCCGGAATGGACGCTGCATCCCTGGGATATGTCGTCGGCCCTATTACTGGATTGGAGAATGTCCTAATGGATTTTCTTGCTGCAAAATGTGTGTGGAAGTGCAGGGATCACTGTGGCAATGACTGAGACCTTCCTTATCGTTTCTCCAGAGCCACATCTTAGTGGCACAGTTCCTGACACCACCCTGTCACACTTCTCCAATGCCAAACCTACTGGCATAGAGGGTCCTCAGGGGCCGCTCCCACCCCGTGGCAGCCTCTGTTCTAGTGCCATGAAATAAAGAGAATGTCACTGCAGAAAACCTACTGGTGAGTAACTAGAGACTCTTTCTTCTTTACCATGCAGAGGCTGGCGTATCGAAGGCTCCTTGGATTCTCCTTAGAAATCCTTTCTGCTTCTACCAAATGGCCTCTGAATCACCCTGATCCCATCGCTCCTGGTGGCACCAGTTCCTGCTGCGATGTAAAGCTCTCAAAATCTTCCTTGGCAGGGAAGCAAACATCAGACCCTGCAAAAACGTAAATATGAACCAGGCGACACTCTGGAAATTATTTCTTTCTCCCGCTTTTAATAAAATCAGTTATGATGGCATTCATATGGTTGAACCTTGGATGTTTTTGTATGGAAGGAAGGGATATTTCATAGAACTGCTCACACCACAGGCAGTAACACACAGGTGGGCTGGTGGCTTTCACAGATATTTCTCCACTTGTGCCCCACTGCTTCCGCAGGGAAAAGAGAGGTCATTCCATGCTCCGCTTCCCAATGGCCATATTCCTGGAATGTTCCTGGAGTGGTCATGGTATCTTTGTCAGGGATGAAACCAAGCTTCTCTCTCTGATGATTTTGTGGGTGCTTGTGTCCAGGAGGTACACATTCTGGTAGTTTCCAGGCTGCTTTTTGATGGTACCACAGTGTTTTTGACTGAGATGTCAGAGACAGACCTGTGCTTTCTGTCTCTCTTTCCTCGCTATCAAGGCCTAGCAGTGTAGAATATGCCAAGATACCTCCCGATGCTTCCATCAGAGGGAAGAAATAATCCTTACTTACTCAAAAGCAAGAAATGTCCGATGTCGAGACCTTAGTGTGGTCTCTCACCATTCCCTGCCATTCCTTTCCCTGCCTCTGCGGGTA
>NW_010417957.1:0-1071 GCF_000710305.1 Buceros rhinoceros silvestris | reverse complement strand
CCTTTCCTTTCCCTGCCTCTGTGGGTCATGGAGAGCTGCAGCGCAGCGTGAGGTCTGGAGTTCCCAACCGCAGTGGATGGGGCTGGTGCACACGCAGCGCCTGTTCACTGGTGCCCGATACGGACTGAGGGTCTCTGCTAAAACCCCGCAGCGCAGAGCTGCGCCCGTTCTCTGTTCCCTAGCAGGGATGTCCCCATGTCTAGTAGGACAGCTGACCCCAACTGGCCAAAGGGATAGTCCAAACCATGTGACATCATGCTCAGCGTGTAAAGCCGGAGGAAGAGGAAGGAAGGGGGAGACATTCAGAGTGATGGTGTTTGTATTCCCAAGTCACCATTTATGTGTGATACAGCCCGGCTCTCCTGGAGGTGCTGAACACCAGCCTGCCCTGGGAAGTGGGGGATGAATTCCTTGTTTTGCTTCAGCTGCGTGCGTGGCTTTGGCTTTACCTGTTGAACTGTCTTGAGCTCAACCCTCGAGTCTTCACACTTTAACCCTTCGTATTCGCCCCCACCCCGGTGAAGGCGAGTGAGTGAGCAGATGGGTGGGGCTTAGCTACCAGCTGGGGTTAAACTGTGATAGTACTCTTTGAACTTAGGACCTTGTATTCATTTGTTATTGATTCGGGTGATCAATACTTGGGTCAAAACTTTATCTGTTAACTGTAATGTAGTACATGCCTTGCAAATTCACTTACAACCACAGAACAACACCCAAATACTCGTTATCCTCCTTTTGGTGGATCTAGGTTAGCAGTGCAACTGCTGCTAACAGTGTTCGCAGCTCATCTAGAGGAGTCTGAATTTCTATACTTCCACAGTGGCATCTGAATACCTTCATCTCCTGTGTTTGAAGTATGCCTTATGGCTGGAATTTGGTTCAGTGCACATGAAGGAGGCTGAAGATGATACTACTGTATGAGTGAGGAGCAGTCTGTGATTAGCCAGGCCACCAACCGTCAGAGTTGTTCAGCCTAGCTCCACTTTGGAGCACTTCAAAACATCTGCCCTTTGGCAAAGCTGCTAGTACTCAGCCTTCTGTTGGTTCCAATGTCCTAGCTATGCCTGCACA
>NW_010417956.1:65443-80967 GCF_000710305.1 Buceros rhinoceros silvestris | reverse complement strand
TCTTTCCTGAATAATCCCTCTGAAGAAAAACTTTTCTTTTAATGGCATGCACAAATGTCCAAGTTTCCTGCAGGCACAAGGCGAGAGTCAGTAGCTGTCCTGGATAAGATTTGTGACGTGCTGTTAGATTCCATTTGCGGAACACGGGAGGATCACCACAGAGAAGCTATGTTTTATAGCATCAAATCAGATAGTGTAAATGAGTTTTGTGGTTTCACTGCTTCCATGTTCCCCCCACCCCCTGTTTTTTGTGCAGAGTGCAGTAATTGACACAAATTCTGCAGAGAATTTGCAATCAGAGATATTTTCTGATATAACAAGGGGGCCCACCTTATGTGCCTTTGCCCACAACAGATCTCGGCACCAAGTCTTCAGGGGAAAAGTTGTTCCTGAAGCTGTTCTTGGACAGGAGACCATCTCGTACAATGAATAGGTGCAGATACAGGAACATTAGGGTCATGTCCCATAATCCATTATGAAAAACCGTACTGCTCTATCTCCAAGTGTCGTTTAGATGTCGCCTTGGCCAGAGCATGGTCTAAACAAAAAGAGTTGAAAAGATTATACATATTCCACTTGGGACAGCGTGGGAAATGTGGATTTCCACAGATAGATCAAGGTGTTAAAGTTAGATCCAGTTACAGCAGAGACCAGTTCTGTGGAAGAGACCATGTGTTAGGAGAAAATGTTCTAGTCTGGAATAAAAAGTGCTTCCTAAAACTATGTTTTAAAATACACACTCAGCTCCAGAATAGCAGATGTTCTCCACTCCAGATGCAGTGCATTGGAAGAAGTCTGCATTTTTTTAGTTACTGCTAAAATAATGTGTATTGCATTTCATATTGGAGACACATTGCAGTTCAGAAAGAAGTTCCCCAGATGGAAGGATGTGAATTATTTATGCAATGTTTATCTCAGGGTTTACTTCCCATCACAACCAATTAAGGCTATTTCATTTCATTAAAACTAACGTTTTCACACTGGGGAAGCCATTTATCTAAGGAAAATGTTATAGTATCCACTACTTAAAAGCTTGGAAGCTTCCATCAATCATACAGTCTCACATTCTTCTAAAAATGTACAAGATGTGAAAGTAAAGACATTTTCCTGAATTAGGGCTTGCCAAGTTGAATTATAGTTAATTGGAATTTAGAAATTAAGATATTCATTCTTTTCTTCCTACTTAGTAGGAAATGACAGGGTTCAGAAGAGGTGCCCTGTCACCTCAGTCCTGCAATCCCTGGACAAGCCTCGACTCATTTTTATCTGTACACATAGAGCAGAAAAGGAACCTTTGCTCCCACTGAACTGTCTGAAGACTTTTTCGCGTAAGCAAAAACTGAGATCAAGGCTCACAGAAACAGAATGTAGAGTGAAATAAAACTGGCTGCTTGGTATGTAACTCCACATTTAACAGGGCTGCGTTTGCATGGCAGGGAGGGAACTACTGTACTTCTTGTCTGCTTTGCTCTCCTGCTGCCGGTGTCTGAGAGTGACTTGTGCGAAGTGCACCATTAGATATCTGTGATAGCCAAGACATTAAACTGAAAGGTCTTATTATTATTAATTTTAGAACTATTTTCCAGCCGAGGGGCTGCCGGGTCTCCCTGAGGTTTCAGCAGATTGCATTATGTGTAATCTTGTGTAGAGACCTCTAGAAATGATTCGCATCAGCTGGAGGAAGAGGGGAAGGGAGAAAGAGAGCCCATTACTGTCACTTGACAACTCCATTTCAGTTCTTGCCCCCAATAATTATAACTCCTAGAAAAGCTAAATTTTGGAATCTGAGGACTTAAGGTCCATTCAAAGAAATCACTGCCTGTCACTGCTTTTTTAAAAGCCTAGAGTGACAAGGATGCCAATCTGTAAAATATGCTAGGAAAATACAGGCTAAAATTACCAGAATAACAGGTATACAGCTTTATCTGGGTCTGTGACGGGTTTAAAATTATCCAATACACTGTAGGTAACTTTCTTGGCGGCTCTTTGTGAGGTCGGGATCAACAGTATAGCAGTAAGACTGTTAAAATATTGATTTGTTCTCATGACAGGTGGGATTCCTGCATTATCTCCATCCTCTCTGGGGACAGGCATTAACAATGGCCTTCGGAAGTTGTTCAAGACTAGTTTGCAAACAGCTAAAATTTCTCAGAGTCTTATAAGTAGACTATAGTGGTCTGACAATCACTTATTGTAATTTCGTGCACTTAAGGGGAAATAAACATTGTTTTCCACACCATCCTGCTGAAAAAGAATCTATTGTTTCCCTAAGCTTGGGGGTGTATGTGTGTGTTTATTTATGTGGAAGCTCTGAATCTTCTCAAACCACATGTATAGCTCCTGTTTCTTAGTGAGATACCACAAAATTCTGCACGTGATGAAGAGGATCTAACAGTGGGTGAAATTTCTTTGTACCACGGATTTAGTGAAATGCCTGATATTATTACTGTTGAGGAAAGTTCATCCTTCTTTATGCCTTGCTGCTGCTAACACAGAAAAGAGCGAGATGATAGTGATTACCAACTCAGATTTGTACGTGACTGTGATTGGGCTGTGATGCAGAAGGGAGGAGGAGGAGGAGGAGGAAATCTCACCTGAGTTAAGCCAGCTCCAATAGTTTGTTACCTTATACATTAGGTCTTCTTTAAACCATCTTCCCTCTGAAATGTTTGCGTGTCTGATTAAGCCAGAGAAAATCCAAGTAATTCTTGCCTCTTTTTTAAGGTTATTTTATCTGAGCTACAGATACTGTGCCGAAGTCCTGTGGTTTGCTGTCTTCTGCAGTTGCAGTGTCTTTTGAGCAAAGCTCCCTATCTGTCAGGCTGGATCCTGCGTGACCACCAAGCAAGGAGGCTGCCCCAGGTCCAAGTAGTTACTTAACAAACAGTTAACAGTTAAGAAACAGACTGAGCCTCCTGCAACGAGCCCTCTCACTGACCATGGATCTTATTCTCAGATCCAGCTTCTAAGATATAATCCTTGTCTAGCTTACCCTTGTTTAACTTGTTTCATTTGTGTGGGGGTGAAAAAGTGATTCAATTAAGTCAGTGTACCCCAAACCATCAGTTGTGCTATGTTACTTTGCTTGTAACTTACCGAGTTCACCTGGCACTTGACAGGTTGTACTGGTCAAATGCTTTACACTCTGAAAAGGTAATTTAATAGAGGCAGGACTCAGTATATGTGCCACAAACACTCTTGCATTTGTCTAGAAGATTAAATTTGATATCACGTAGTACAGCTAGCATGATTTTTTCAGTGTGGAGGCTGTTAGTATGACCAGCTTTTGAATATCTCCAGATGGTAGCATTGCTTTCTGAGGACTGACCTGTAGCTACAGAAATCCCAGATCTGAAGCCTCATAGGGTGGGTCCAGACACCAGAATGGTAAAGTCACTGTATTTATTAAGGATGTAGTCTTCCTTCATATCCTTTCTTACTGAACCACCATTAACTGAAATTGCAAGATAGAGTTCAAAGGAGTCTTTATTTCTACAGAGCTTCATTCCAGCATGTCTCAGCACAACGGCTCTAGAAGCCTCGTCCGTGTACGGCTCTGAAAATAATCTTATGTGTTTGTAAAATCTGAATTAAATTTCAGGACAGGAAGACGCAGGGAGTTGCTGCTTCTGTTTATCTTGATAACTTACTGACCCACAGAAACCAACTCCAGGTGTAATGTAGCTGTTGGGAGGGAAACTCTTCACAGGTCAAGCCGAAGGCCACGTTTATGGCCAGGACACGTGATGACATCATGCGGCTGAGAGTGTGCTCTTGGGTGGCCATATCCCTCCAATTCTGTTCCTGTAGTGGCCACACAAGAAGTGTTTGTGATTGAACTTCACACATAGACTGTTTTTCCAATGTTTTTCAGACCTTCCTTCTTTTCTACAACAGAGCAGAACAGCCACACGACTTTATTTAGTATTCAGCGGGCTTCAATTGTCAGTGAGATACTAATGGAAATTTATCACACACTGAACCCGAAGTGACACGTATATATATATGTTAAAATGCTGTGTTTTATTGCACACCTAAAAATACTTCACTGTCCTTACTTTTTGAGCTTTTTTTATGTAAAGTCCTCAATCATTGCTTAAAATCTGGCATTTCCATATTAATCTTTCTCTTTTTTCTAAGGTAACTTTTTCTAACAAGTTAGAAAGTACAATGGAAATTTTTGATCACCAAGTTATCAAATCATTCATCTTATTTTCATTCGTCATTCAAAGCAGAATTAAGTACAGGATGCACTGTCCAATGGTGATGAAACTACTTGATACCAGAGGTCAGCCCGTCAGCTGCTAAAAATTGGCTTCATTGGAGTAAATGGAGCCTCTGCTTTCTCCAGATGAGGAGATGGGCTCTGCTGTGTGTTATTGATGGGCACTTTTGAAAGGAAGCCGAGACACTGAGTGAGCTAGCATGCAGGTAAACACAATCTGACATGGTTTCCTTTGGAGAGCTTGTCATCTCTAAAGGGTTCTGGGTGCACCTGAGAGGTAACATGGTGTCAGGATGAGGAGACAAATATTTTTATGCCTTTTGCTTCCATCTTTTTGCTCTTGACTGTGAAAAGGCCAACATTCTCCTCTGTAGAGCGACGTGCTGAATCACTCTGTTCACAGACCCCTGGTGACCAGAGAATGCAAATTTCTGTCCCTAGGCTCTTTTATTAGCAGTAATATGCAGGCAGGCGGAGTTTTAGGAAAATCGTCTTAAGGGAACATGAATTAAGGCCAGCATTTTATATGAACAAGAGGTCTGCATTTTCCTGATATTCTGGAGCTTTGTGTGTTGCATAAAAGCAGGTTCATCCAAAAACTTTCTCCGAGTCACACCTCAGTTCACTGGTGTGAGTTTGAATTGAATACTCTTTCTGTTCCCTGTGTTTTTTCTGCTCTGCAATTCTTCCCTGGAGAGATGGAGGGATGTTCTGGGGGGACCAATTGCCAATTAATCCGTAAGGATTATGGTGTTTCCAGGAGTTCCCATCCAGTTATTCTTCCCCTGATTTGTTTTGCTGTGCCAGCTTTCCCTGAGCCCAAGTACTAATTTTGCTCCTAAGGAACCTTTGCTGATGTCTGGAAGAACAAATTTGTGTTATCTGCCTTATTAGAGCAAGTAGGAGGAGATATCCCTAATTTTCTATGGAGTTGTCTTTGAAGTCCAGCTAACAGGTGAGGAGAAAACAGCCTATTCCTCATCCGCACGAGAACTAAAACGGAGTGTAAGGTATTTATCACCATCTTTGCTACATTTCTGAGAGATTTAATAGTCCCCAGAATTGTTCATTTCTTAAGAGCTACGTGCTATTAAACTGAGGCATTATTTAGCAATTGGTGCTGTCTCAAGAGGATAATTACTCAGAAGTATCTGTTTGAAAATACATCTACTGCTAGTTGTATAAATGTCTACAGTGCCTGAAGTATTTAAATACTGAGAGGCTTTATGATTAAACTTACCATATTATAATATTTAACAGAATGGTGGATTTCCATTAATACTGTGTGTGCTTAGATCCAAACACTGGTGTTTTCTCAAAGATTCGTGGGAATCCACACTTACCAATGTCAGTTCTGTGGAGTAAAACAAAGTAGGTGCATTGTGTGACCTAGTCCATCCCCAGGGTGCAGAAATGAGTGTGGCCTTGAGCCTAAAAAGCCCCGGCTTACCAGTGTACAGCACTGCTGAGTTTGGAGGGAACGTGACAGCAGCTGAAGTGGCTGCTACCCGTGCTAGGTGTGATGATGAAATGCTTTGTGAAGCTGGACAGGGAAAGTCTTCAATAGTTGATCCATACTAATTGGGTCTCTCTTTAACTTTGCTGCTTAATTGCAAAGGAACTTGCATGGGCGTCAAGAACCCAAGTGCGCAGTCAGGTTTTGACGAAATTGGTCAATGCGCTCCAAAGTTATTACGAAGGACTGACATGTCTTATGCAGACACGCACACAATCGGTATAATATGAATCTCATTTTCTAGTTTAACTAGGTTAAAAAGAAGACTCTGAGTTTGCAAATACAGTAATGAACATTAAATTGGTTATTGCTGCTCAAGGAAGTGTTCCCAGGGTCCTTACACAGAGCTGTCTGATGTGTGAGCTCAGCACTCAGCAGCAGCAAAAACACAAATAGGAATATTAGAAATTACTAGGGAATGAGTACCATCAACAGCAAAAATCTTTACTCCATGGTACATGTGACCTGGGCAGTTCTGATTGCCCAGCTGCAAAAATTCTTTGTACATCCCAAAAAGCACCTTCAGTGATACAAAACACCTTCCATGAGACAAGAAGCTAATTACTTGTTGTGACATCTCAGCTAGGAAAAGGCGACTCAGGGCACGTGATTACAAAGATCTGTGAAATCTCAAAAGTTCTTAAATAGATGTTACGCTTCACAATATAACTGAGGGTCTGAGCTCAGAAAGACAGAAGGTGCACATTCAACAGAAAGGAACACTTTTCCTGCAGTGTATCAAAGTGCAAGAATTGTGGAACCCCTTGGGAAACTATCTTTTCCTGGTCAGCAGTAAATACAGGTTGGGAAGAGGATGTAACAGAGTTTTGGACAAACCAGTCAAAGGATGGTGCTTGTGCAGCTTTTGGCTCAGAAAGGCCGCTGGGGCTTACTGGAAGCTGCGGGGTTTGTATCCAAGGGTACAGATGCTGTCTGTCCGTGACACTGAACCTGCTGGCTGTCCAAACACTGAAACAAGTGTTTTAATGAGAGATCTCCAGGGCTGTATTAATACAGATTTGAGTATCAAACATCCACAGCAACACTGCTCTAGACAAGATCAGTGTGTGGCATCGTGAAAAAGATCTTCAGAAAGAGGGCAGATTGAAATAATGTAAAAAACATTGAAATACCTTCTGAGGTGTGTGCTTAAATGAGAAGGGAATGGAGCTGGAAAGTAGCAGATCAAAACTGGTGTTTTGTAAATCATTGACAGATGTGATTAATGGATACACTCGTGCCATCCGTAGCTGTTGGCTGGGAGTCTGTGTAAAGAAAGCTCTAGGGAGTGAAAGGACCAAATGATATATTGTTGAAGGGAAGGAGATAAAATACAGTGCTCGCAATGTCACAGTCTCCTGGGATCTCAGGACCAACAACCACGTGACTGGGTGTTCTGGGAAGACAAGTCGTAGTCTTCAATGTGTTTTGACCTGCTCAGAGCAGAGTGTGGGAAGCTTCCAGAGCTGCCACTGACTTTACCTAAATCTTCAACAGTCCTTTGGTGTGAGAGAGATGGGTGCTATCTCTTCTTTGTTTGTCCTTTTCTTCCCCCATCGTGGATCATTTCCTTCCTATCTCTTTCTTCCTTCTGTTCAATACAAGCCCAGCGTAGTGAGCCCGGATGCGCTCCCTTTCACAGCACTGCTGTGATCCCGTGACCAGCGAGGCAGGGAGAAGCTGTGCCCTGTGCCACCTGATGGGAGTTACCAGGTGTTGGAGGGGCTGATAACAGCCACTTTCGTTGCCTGTTTTCCACGGTAATGAAGTTGCAAGCATCTGTCACTGGAGCTGTGTTATCTATCTGTGCACTTCTTTTCTTTTTGCTGTTACATTCTTTTTCTGCAAAAATTAGGACTGGATTCCAGAAGGAGCTCTAGCCAATCTCACCTGTTTTTCTGAAGAAGAATATTTGTCACCACATTTAATATCATCCAAAGATTGTCCTTGTAAGAAAAACCCATTTGCTAACAGAGATGGGGATAAAGCATATGGTGAAGCCTGCTTATATTTTAAATTCTTTACGTTATTGTACTTATCTTAACTTTTATCCTATATTTTTAGTAAAAGGTTATGAAGATGTTTAAATTATTAGTGTTGCCATGGAGCTGAGTGGCCTGGGTCTGTGCTCTCAACGCAAACCGAGTTGGACTGTTCAGCATTACAGACAGGGTCATGTTGACACCTTAGCCTATGACTCTTCATACTCTGTTTTATTAACATGAGCGAGCCAAGATGCTGGATGCTCTTCCCCCTGGAGTCACGGACTCTGCTGTTGGAGGGCAGATTGAGGCTGTGGGTCACTGGTGAATACTGTTACATGAACAGGGTAATTCAACTCCCTCCAGATCAAGCAGATAATATTACCGTTGTTGGATTCAGGTCGCATACACCACCTTTTCTGTACAGCTACGAGAGCGAGATGCATGCTGTTAGTAAGTAAATATGGAGATTATTGAGTAAACATAAGACTTTCTTATCTAGGCCTCTAATTACAAACCTGCAATATTTCTGTCAAAAATTGACTTGGAAGACTTCTCTTAGTGAAGCATTAACATTAGATGCTGACAGCGCTTGGAGTATGTGTGACAGGCAATGCTGTGAAAGGAAACCAGGCATGCTGGAGTAAAGAATGAAGCTAGCCAGGGGGGAAGAGGAAAGCTAAGAAAAAACTGAAAAAGGACATGAACCATCTACGAGACAGCAGACCCTCACCCTTTGCAGTGAACGCTGCTGCTGCCGAGGTGTCAACACAACAGTCCGGAGGTGGTGCCTGCACCTAGTTTAAGAGAGAAAATGCTGGGATATGAGTATGACCTTTGAAACATGCTGGGGCATGATTATTTTGTGAATCTGGTGAGGAGGACCTGTTGTTCTGTTCCTGAAATGCTCTCGGTATCAAACGCTAGCATATTAGTGACGTTCGCTAGTTGAATGAGGAAGTTATTTTCTTGAAACAGGGTGTTTTGGAGTATCTTCTGGCTATGCCGTCTCTGGTGGTTGGTTATGATCAAGGCTGTATGGTTAGAGCACCATTTGCACCATGGCTTGTTACTATGTGGTAAGTTAACTTTAAAATTCTCTTTGAGATACCATTCTGGGTTTAATCTCCTTTCGATATTTGAGTGCAGCATATGCTTGCCTTTTTCTAAGCCTTTATTACAATAATAGGAAAGTTTAAAATTTAAATCAAGGCTTTAACTTCAATTCTGTTCTTTGAGCCACGGTGTGTTTTAAGTAGGTAGCGGTGTATTTATACAATCTGTTTGGCAATACCTTGCTGACCAAGACTGAGATTTATGGAATTACTTTTAACTCAGATTTGTGATTCATAATGTATCTTGTTATAAAAAGGTTAAATAAAAGAAATACAATTTTTATATAACATAGGCTATAAACAGCATCTTAAATGAATCAGTGATTCGTAGGTTAATATTTGAATTTTTAACTTCAGTGCCACACTTTTAATATATTTCAGGCTTCTTGATCCAAAGCTTACTTTATATTCTGAAGGTGTGCAACTGTTTGCTGTAATCTCAAGAGAAGATAAGCATGACATCTGGTTCACACCTGTGGTTTTAGGGATAAGAGCGTAGCTGCTTTATGTATTATTCAGGGCACTCTCTTGAAACTGCAAGGAATTTGACTCTTTGAGGCCCTTTGTCCCTAGGTTTTAATACTTGCTTAAAGTAAACATGAAATATAGGAGTCTTCTCTCAGTAGGTATTGAATAGACTATTTATTCCAACCTACGCCTGCTGCCAGAAGGGAAATTAGTTATGCAGGTTAATTATCAGATTTATGATAAAGACTTTACTTGTGCAACTCCCGTATTTCAAAGGTCCCATTGAGACATTTCGTGCTGTGACACAAAGTCACCAGGAGAGGTGAATATACTGGTAACGCGTACAATGGTGTGGTTTCGCACCATGCGTTATACCCTTCCTGCCCACCCCAGCCCTGGCCCCAGGCAGCATGGGCCACGCTCTCTGTTACGTGATGGGGAGAGGCTGCACCATTCTGCAGCATTTCCAGTTTCCATGTTCGGTTGCAGGTGCAAACCATGCATCTGGAGGCAGCAGTGGCATGAGCAAGAATTAATTTGGCTGAGCACTTCTAGAGCCAAAGCCACCCCCAGTCTGGAGGAAAGCCAGCAGCTGTCATACTGAAAGCCAGAACTTAGATGGTGTCCGCTGCCCAGGTGAATTGTTTAAATGGGAAATGCTGAGGCAGAAGAGGTGCTCTCAGAAATACACAGACATGAGCCAGGGTGGAAATGTGACACTCTGGCTTGAGACTTGTTTCTATTATTAAAACGCAGAGTAGAGAGAAGGGACGAAGCTGGCGCAGAGCCTGGCTGAGCAGGGACACAACTGCTCGTGCCTTCCACAAGGAGGGTGTACTGAAAACTACTGAACCAGAGCCTGTGAAATTTGGGCTCAAATGCCAATCTGGTAGTACTGTTGTGTTCCTCAGGAGTCCAGAGAAGTTCAGCGTGCTTTCCTTTCAACATGAGTGGGCCCTTAAAAAAATTGGATGTGTTAAAGCTGAGAGGTTGTTTTATTCACGTTACATAAGGTGATGCCACGAGCAAACAGCAGAGTCAAATGCACCAGGGGAGTCTCTGCACAGCATCTGCAGAGAGGTACCAGCGTGTGAGCGTTGGTGAGAGGCAGAGTTAGATTGGTGTTTCTGTTTCATAGGCATGGAAGAATAACTTTGACATTTAGCAAAGGGCCGTTACACAATGTGTTTGCAAATGGTTTTGCAGATGTGACAGTGGACAAGGTTTTAACCTTAAAAGCCTGCACAGTCTCTAGCACTTTAACCTCTCCGTCAGTTTTGCTGCTTACTTGAATATTTGCTTCTTGCTGTGCTGAAGTCTAGTTCTTTTTGATTTGCTAGTGCTAATACAGAACCATGTCCTTAACAAGCTGGTGCCATTAAGATGGCGTATTCAGCTGCTCTGTGTGTGCGTTTTAGAAAAGATACAACGTACTCACTCCTTGCATATTAAGCTCTTTTGAGAAAATTGAAGTAAAACACCGATGTTAAGCAGTTGCACTGGGAAAATACCTCTTGTGTTCAAACGGGAAGTCTGTGGCAGAGCTAGTGCTGTCCCAGCACAGAGAGAGAGATAGATGTGTAGATAGATAGATGTGTAGATAGATAGATGTGTATTCTGCAAAATATGGGAAAGTCCATATTATTTTTACCCTCTGTAGTGAAGTCCTCCAAGTGAGCTGCTCTTGTGGGCTGGTTCTGCTGTAAATGACCATATACTTCACAGTTCATAAATAAAAATAACTCTGCAAGTGTACAGCCCGGAGGATTTCACATCCCCTCAGAGATAGGAATGGCCTTTTGCCCAGCAAAATGCTTCTGAAAACATGCCCCATCTGCTGCATGGCTTTGAATCCAGAGATGCAACAAAACTGTAAATATCGCAAAATTTGTTCTGAGGCATTTTGATCATTAAACCTCATGGAAAAGCTCATCTTGTCCTGTTAAAAAAAAACCAACCGCAAAAAAACAAACAAAAAAAACCCCCAAAAATAAACCACCCATAAAGCAAATAAACCACATGGGACACTCTGAATTCCACAGTACAAAAGGAATAATTTGCACGAAGATGTGAGCTCTCAGAGGAATGAATGCTTGTGCATCTTTTGAGTGAATGTTATATGCAATTGTATTAATCACACATGCTAGGAAAAGTGTGCTTTTGTAGGGTTTATATTTGAAGTGCAGTGCCTTTCTCTTCCCTGAAGAGTGCTGGAGTGTTTCTGCTAGGAAATCCCAGTTCTCTCTATTCTGGCAGCGCTTCGTGATGTTTTAAGTAAACGGATTCTTCAAAGATGAGCTGAAGGTATGGACAGTTTGAGTGTTTTGAAGTTTAAAACTCTTTCTTCGGTGGTTTAGTTCTAGTTGCAGGAAGACCACGTGAAACAGATGAAGACATCTGGAACAGTCACTTTTGGGTTGAGTTCAGAGCTATTCTGTTCATAGCCAGCCCATCCGGCTTGTTTTTAGTTACTGTGGCATTCGTGCTTAGCCACTTACTAAATTGCTTGTTTCAGTTTTTCACTGCCGCCAGCAGCTAAGTATTGCTTTTAATTTTTCCATTTGGACAGTCACAGAAAGCAAAGTTTGTCTCTTACCGAAATGGGAGTTTCAGTGTTCTGTGTTCCTGCATGCATGTGCTTGCTGTCTTGTTTGGAATATGCCACGATTAGACAAAGCCGCTGTGGGTGAGACTCAGAAACATTCAATAAATAAACTAGGAAGTCTCTGCCAGAGACTTCAGAGTCTGGTAGCGGAGCTCAAGACCAGTGAAAGACCCCAGCTGACCTCCAGGAGCGTGGGAAGATGCCCTTGGGTATGTGGATGCAGTGCCATGTGTCTGCACTGAACTCCTGAAACATCAGCTCTGTGTCAGAAGTTGGTACCAGTATTAAGAGGCACCATGCTGTCTCCATGAGGTACTTGTGTGACTTCCTTGTTGCAGTACCAAGTAAATGAACAGCAACCCCAAAGTTTTGTCCTCCAACACCACTCCAAAGGGTAGTTTATTTCACGTGTTTTTCATTTGCTTGTCATTCTTCCCATTTTTTTCCAATCTTTCCTATTTTTCTTCATAAAACATCCGATTAAGGGATGGGCAGTGACCATAGTTTATACATGACGAAACAAGGCCCAGAAATGGGCAGTGTTTTTATGCAAGATAGCAGGAACTCTCTAGTAGTCTGGTAAGATGAGCCTTAGCAGTCCAAGGACTAGCAGGTTGCTGCTGCTTCTCAAGTTACCAAAAGAACTGTTTTGTCAGAAATACTCCTACTTGTACTCAAAAATCAGAATACTGAGCTCTTTGTCTCTCATTTGGTTTTATGGGTGTCTTAATCTTTTCAGGAGGGAGGGAGTTTGCATTTTCAAAGTCTTTCAAACCAGCATGAAGGCAACAGCTACAGAGGTTTTTAAATTGGAGTGAAGGTCCTCCTGGAATTACTTCATTCCAGGTCCTTAGACTTCAAGTGAAACACAGTATGTCAGGAGGGGTACAAATGAGCGATGCTGTGTGGTGTAATTTTTAAATTTTTATCTCCTCCTCCCCTTGGATCTCTTCCATCCCTTTGACATGTGGTTCACATCCTTTTTACGAGCTCACTGAGAGCCCTACTGTACGCTTACCACCCACATTTCCAGAAAAAGAGCCTCCTGAATTTGTGAGTCTTACAAAAGGCTGTGATGTGTCTGGATACGCAGGTATAATTACCACAGGATGAAGATACTCAAACAATTTTAGAAGATCAGCAAAGGAGGAAAAGTTCAAAAAAGCCTCCTGCACATAATGCTTGAATTCTTGATTACATCATAGCATTAAAGTGTTTGTATTATGATTTCCTGTGTTTGGAAGGAGGTCAGGTACAAAACAACGCTTGTAACGAGGGAGAGGATCAGAAATGAGAGGCATTGCATGGGGAGGTAATAGGCACAGCTCTGTAATTCAAGGGTCTTGTGTGTTGTGAAAGAGAAGACTTACTGCTGATTTTTTTGTTGGTTTTGAATGATTTATAACATTTTACTTGTGCTGGAGTGTTGCAATCCATGTTGTCATGGAAATTCTATTGAATTTATAGTTCCATTTATCCAAAACGATTTTCCAGACTTCATTTCATGGTGAATCATATGGCTGTTACTCGGAGTAAAAAGCAATTGCAAAAAAGTTTCGTGTTATGGAAAGCATAAACACTGAAACTGTTATTTTCGTATTACGGCAATACAAATGAATGCCACATACAGCTTTTTAGCATCAAATATGCCTTCATTGTATAATGGCTCAGTGTATGTGCATGAGATGGATTTTCATGTTTGGGATGGGAGCAGGCCTAGAGGGCATTTATTTCTGGCACTAGAAGTCAGGGAAGTTCCTGGCTGGCCGAGGTGCTTCTCTCTTAACATTCAGAACTTAACACTCAATGTACTGAGTGATGTGGTGCTGATCCAGCAACGTGTTTGAAGCCCGGGGCAATCCTCGAAGCATCGTGTTGCCTTGCTGTTCCTATTGGGCTGTTACTGGACCACTCACAGGTTTAAACATTCTTCAGAGTCGGGGCAGAATGTGCGACAACTACCAACTTTCAGGTTGCTATGAAATCACTTAGTCTCAGCTTACAGCATAGATACACTTACTGCTTTGTTTGTAGACAACAGAGCAATTAATGCTTATTATTAAAAAAGATTAAAGGGAAGTTTACCATGCTTCTAAGGCATGCAAATGTCTAAATTGAGTTAAATTCTGTTATTCCACTTGTATGATCTTTGCCCTTCCTGTTGTTCCAACTCTTTTCATTTTTCTCAGCCTAGCTTTGTATTCATTATCAAGTTAAAATTACGTTAGGGCAGAGACCTTGTCTGACTCTTTGGTCTGCAATTACCCAGCACACTTTTAGGCAATGTAAAATACTAAGTTATGACATTCAAAGTACATCTCTGTACCTGCCTGACTATAGTTAAAAATTCACTGATGAATAATAGACTAGGCAGGAAAAACATGCCATTATCTGCTCCTGTTCAACTTTATCTTTTAAAAAGAATGCAGTATGCTCTATGTTATTACATCAAGCTCTAACGGGAGAACTGGAAAACATCACGATTCGCTCTTCCCCCTCCCCTTTTTCTAAGCAGATTTTGAATATGTTATAAATTATAAGTTTCATGAGTTTTTTTTTAAAGAGAATATAATGAGAAGTTGAACATCAGACTTTATTGCCCCAGTGTACACCTCACACTCCAGTAAACACACAGGCTGCAGGACAGTTATTCTGAATTTTCAGTGCTGCAGTGAAGATTATATTATGTCTGCAGAAAAATTTTATTCCAGCCAAATGGATCACATCATCCACTTCGCTAGAAATCTATGTACATATTTAAAGCAGAAGTTACATATGAGCTTTCAATTAAGAAAAATCATATATGATTCATGATCTTAGCACCAGATTTGTTTTTGTTTGAGAGGTTTTAAATCCAGTTGTAAAAGTGGCTGAGAATAATTTCTTCTTAGAATATAAGCAGCAAAGGTACTAGTTAAGAATTAGTATATTCAGTGATTAACTCTATCATTGAAAGCAAACATTTCAGAATTTTTGTTCTGCTTCTCTGCCAAGATTTCCAATCTACCTGCAATGCCTGTGTGTTTTGCTCTTCTGAAAATACCCTTGGTCTCTAAAGCAGCACATAATAAACCACATAGCTGTGGCCTCTGTGTCTGGCTGCCTGATTCATCACAAAATTGGCTGGCCTATAAAACTTTTTTTTTTTCTGCTTTAAATTGCATGGTAGTCCTTGGATTTCTGGAAGGAAATGAGCAGAAAGCTAATTCTCATGATCTTTTCCCTTCCACCAGAATTCCTGATAGTACTGAATATTCTGTACTCCACATCTGTGGCAGCACAATGAGCCTTTGTTCATTTTTTAATCTGAAGAGAAATCTGCTGTAGGAGGTTGCACAGGGTGATAGCAGCCCAATTTAAAAGTCTCAATTATTTATTTTTAAAATACTTGGCATCTGTCTATGGAAAATGTACTTGCTTGGTTTCCAGTCTCTTAGAATTGCTTTGAACTCGCTCACATCTTCTGGGATCTATCAAATGCTCATTGTGGCTTTTCTCTCATAAGTGCTGAATGAGTTTAGCCATGATAGTCTGTATGGGATGTAAACTTTCTGTCTTTGTAGTGGGGTAATAAGAGCAAACAGATGTCATGCACAGGATTGCCAATTTCTGT
>NW_010417956.1:62480-65345 GCF_000710305.1 Buceros rhinoceros silvestris | reverse complement strand
ATGCCAATTTCTGTCTGGATGTCTGTCTTGCCAAGCAGAGGAGGAGCATTTGAGCAGAGAGCCAGAGCCTTTTATTTGTGGATGGGTGGTAGGGAGAAGTCATTCATTTGAAGCAGACTCGGGTTTTGCAAGCCAGTGTCATTTCATAGAGGGTTTTAATCATTCAGAGGCGTTTGTACTTAATAAAATCAGAACTGATCTCTGGTGGGCAGTATTTCTCAGTAATATACATGCACATTTTGGGCAGCCTGGCCTTACTTCATCAGCGTGGTGGCAGCCCAGTTTTGAGTCAAAAGCTCTTAAGTGCAGAGCAGAGCCTGACGCTTTGCCAGGTCTGGAGAACAGCGGGTTTCTGTAGAGGTGGGAAGAATGCGGGTGGAGAAAGGGGTTTCTGTAGAGAGCAGGTGGAGCCCAAGGAGGGAGGGGATTGCCTGCCCCAGGGCACGGTGGAGGGGTCTTGGAGCTGGTAGGAGTGCGGAGGTAGAGGTGCTCCAGGCTGGGGAATCACTCAGGTATTGGATGTATGCGGTGTATTCCTTTGTGTAAGCGTTGCCAGCTGGAAAAAGGCCTGGAGTGCTTGGAAGCTGTAATGGTTGGGCACTGGATATTCCTGGACACAGTTTTATGGGGTGACTGGCAATTATCTCTCAGGTTATGGCAGAGTGAGGGTTTTCTCTCTAATCCTGTTTTAAGGCACTTGTAATGTTCTGAAGATTTTCCCCTCGGGGAGATTTTTTCAGGCTTAATCCAGGCTGTACAGCAAATCTCTCTCAAGTTTGCATGGAAACAATTCTGCTATTTTAGAGTGTGAATTGCGTCAAAGCAATAAGGTTTTCCATTTTAAGTCAAGTCTTGCCCTCTTCCTGCATTGGTAAAGATCTGTAGCTGCAGTAGTTGTTGGTAGCATTTTAAGATGGAGAGAGTCTTCCTGCAAGAAGAGTGCCTTTGGGTCACTAGGGACAGTTTGTTCCAGCTTTCCCTTTTCAAAAAACCGGAAATTTCAAGTTGCTTGGACGCTACATGCTCTCTTTACAAGGTGCATGCAAACATACTGCTGCGTTGCACACCTGAGGCTGAGGAAGGCCACCTAAGGCTTTCCCATCCATGTTAGTTGTGACGGGGCTAGATGTGCCATCGAGAACAGGACACTCATGCCTTCTGGGACCTGTGCCACCGGGAAGACCGTCTGCAGCACGATGAGCAGGGATGTGTGGAACAGGGCGTTGTGACTGCAGACAGTGCCACACTATAGCAACTGCAAAGGGTATTTCAGGCTTTTCTATCGTTAAGGGATTCAGGGCCTATAAAAGTTGGTGGTTAACTGGTTTTTTGTTTCAATTCCGGAAAATAGATGCTATTGAGAAATCAGGTGCGAACACGTACAAGAAAATGATGGTTTATGGTGCAGAACTCAGGCAGTGCCACAATTCAGGTCAGATGTGCAAGCCTGGGTGCTCCATTCTACATTTCGCAAACAGCACATTATAAAAGACCCAGATTTTCTTCAGCTTAAATGCCCCTTTGTTGAGTTCTGTGCTACTGATTTGTATGTACCAGGCAGAGGCAGGAGAAGTCATTTATATGCAAAATGCACCATATATTGTATATACTAATTATATAATAAGGAGTAATAATGAAAATTTTCTGGTGTGCTTAGGCCACTTAAGTATGCAGTGAAATTAGTTTTATGGTTAACTGTCTTATTCCCAATTTGTACATAAAGAACATTATGGCATCCATAGCAAATATTAAATTAAATATCTATTGATAAATATGTTCAATATTATGTATATTATGTATAAAAGATCGCAAATACATTAGATACATTTACATTTTATTGGAAGTTGGGGAAAACAGATGAGGTTGTATTATGGAAAAGAACAATATGCAATCACATAATTAGAAAATTGCTGTAATACTAATGCTCAGCGGTGTCCAGGTGTGGTTTTATGAGCAGCCTGAACCAGGCAGCTTTGAGGATGTAACTTTACCATCTTCTTAACATTGTTTTTGCAGTGTGTGTGCATGTGTAAATTATATAATAGCAATTCCTGGGAGATTCTACTCCTAAAATGTTCCTTCTAGCTGTATGAACACATAAGGAAGCTACTGTATGACAGATGACGATAATTTTTCATACAAGACAGTTCCCCTTGACTTGATGGATGCAGAGAGAGGAACCACGCTCTCTGGAAAAACACCAGGGAGCAGCGGTAAAATGTTTCAATGTGTATGGTAATCAAGGCAGAGTGTGGTTCTTGATTAGTCTCTGAAATTGCACTGCTGAGACAAGGGATCTGAATTAAGCACTTCTTTACCAAAGCCCTTTGCACTGCTATCCAAAAGTGTATTGTAAAAATTAATTTCCTTAAAATGCCGTGAGCAAAATTGATCCAAAATGATTTTGGCATATGCTGAACTCACTCAGTGATACTTTTCTTCATAAACTCCTACGAGGACTATATAGTGAAGTGTTTTATATAAGGTATACCTAATTTTAGACTTTATTTTAAATGAGAGTAAAATGTAATTTGTGAGTGTTTTGTGAGCTTTTGTCTGTGCTGGGTAAATTGAAGTTTAAGCAATTCTACCTGAAACAAACTGTTTCTAATTTCTACATCAATGAATGACTGTACCTCAGTCTACATTTCTTCAAAGCACGAACTGTCAGAACGTGGAGGCACCACCAGCTTTGTGAGATATTGCCAGCATTTCTATGTGTGCTGTGAATACATTGGGAATAGGAAGGCCAAAACAGGGGAAGAAAATTGCTTTCAAATTTTATGAAGCTAAGTTAGTGCCAGAAATTCTTTTCATTTTTTTGTGAGCCATTTGGAGTGTGATCTTATTTTATCCTCCTGCTGA
>NW_010417956.1:41939-62391 GCF_000710305.1 Buceros rhinoceros silvestris | reverse complement strand
TGCTGAAAAAAGTACTTCTACCTCTGGAGAGAGTGATCTTCATCTTGGCCTTTTCTCTATATGGTGATGTTTTATTAGATGTATAGGTACTTTGCCAGTATTATACATTACAGACAATCTATACAGTCAGAAGCCTGGGAATCAGTAAATATGAGTAGGAACATATCTGAGCAAGATAAAAGAGTATCATCTCGTCTGGCAATATACAAAATTTCAGAATATGGGAAAAACACTTGCATTTGTGAATATGGTAGGATTTGTCATGCAGCTCAATCTCGAAAAAAAACCCAAACAGCCCCAAACACGTTATTGGTGCCAGCAGAGCATTTGCAGGCAGACAGACTTGCAGGAGAGGAGTGATGGTCAGAACAGCAGTGCTGGGAAGCACAGACAGTCTCAGGTAGACCTTGCATCTCTATTTAGTTGTGTACTGCATGGCTATTTCTTATCACATAGTAATTCTGTGAAATGCAAAAATAGGTCAGATAATGGGTGATGGGCAGCAGAGAAGCAGTAGTGAATGGGCAGGTTCAGGCAAGAGGCTAGTGGCAGAGAAGCCTGATGGGCCCATTCCTATTTCATAGCCAGGATGAGATTTTTTTTTGCTGGAGTCAATGTGCATGAGTGAGCATACTCGCTGGCCAACCATCCTGCAGTAGCGTTGCCCCCATGAGCACGCCAGTGCTGGTTTGGATTGTGAAAACCATCCAGGAGCATCCCTGAATGGCCCCAAGAGCAACCACTGCCATGTCCAGTTCTTGCGCTTCACTGTTACCCTCAGGCACGTGTTTGTAATTTGTAACATGCAGAGCACACATACAACAATCATAACCAGTGCTGAGTTTATTCTGTGAAAATGTACACACCTGCATGGCGTCCTGTTGAGAAGAGAGCATTGCACGTTTTGGATGTAGACCAGATCCTTGGGTAGAAATCGTGGCCGATACAGATGGACTAACACTCGGAGCTTCGTTGGTAATGGAGAGGTTGAACAAGGCTGGCAGAAGTGGGAGCTCAAATAATGCAGCAGAGTGCATGGAGGAAGCTTTTTCTTGGTCCACCTATATTTGTGTAATTCAGACATTTGCTGTTTTGGACTAATCATTGTTTTCATCTGCTTTCACTTTGGGTTTGCCTAGTTATTTGTATTTATTATTCATACTAAAATGACATCAAAATATCTGTTTTTGTTTCATACTTTTCTGCAGAGTACTAAAGCTTTGGAAAGAAAAGTCATGAAATTTAACTGAAGTCAGGGAGAAGGCTGACCCTAACTGATAGTCCTGAATATCAGAGGCTCATAAAAATGCATTGCTACAGAGACAGACTTTTATCTTACAAATTGCTTTAGGACTAAAGGAGTAACTCTAAACATCGAAATTCTTTTCAAAAATTCTCTATGGTTTTTGAGATAAATATGTTTAGCACATTTAACAGAGCAGGAGATGAGCCTGCAATGAGCAAAGAAATGAAGAAATCCTGGCAGAAAGCACAAAGTTTACCATCTAAACAGACTGACCATGCTGTTTATCCTTGGGCTTGGTATTAAAATGCATTGAGTGTTCCCTGGTTACTGTCCCAGCAGGGCAGTCATGCTATTAATCAAGATGCTAGTTAAACAGTATTGTTCAGCAGAATTCCTTTATCTCAGGTCTGTAACGCTGCGTTTATGTACGATGTGTATGCATTACCTCATTTGAAAGCTGTATGAATCAACACTAATGTGTTGTTTTTAATTTTTACAGATGCAGATTTACTTCTACAATGCTGATGACTTTGACAGTTTTGGAACAGCAGTTCTAGAAAACAGGGAAGTAGGAGCCATGGCTGTGTTTTTTCAAGTAAGTTTAAACAAGGGCTATATCCATAAACCAAAGCATTCACCAAGTACTATTTAATTCATTGAATTGTTCCAAGCTTAATGGATGCATCTGTTTTCTTGTTCCCACCTGTCTAAGTGAAAGATATTTCATATTGTCTGTGTGTGATTTAAAATGTAAATAAGTATATTTAGAAACTTAATGAAAAATTTTGCATGAATTGTTCTGATTTTATAGCTGCTTTACAGATGCAGGTTGGAGAGCACATTTATCACGGAACTTCTTTCACTGCTGAGGCACATTGCCGCAGTCCCTGGAATACTAACAAACCAACGTGAACTAGTTCTGTTTAGAGAAAACTTAAAATTCAAACATAGTTTGAAAGAAAATTAATCAATACGTTTCATCAATCTTATCTGTAGCAGCTTTTTCTAAATTGTCATAGTAACAAGTTCTTGAACAGTCCAGGTTTCCAAATGAGTGAATTTATGCATCCCCTTTTTTAAAATGCATCCTCGAGAGCGTGGCTGCTCAGTGAGCTCATTTGTTGATTCAGAGCACTCAAGGACTGTGGCGTGGGGTAGCGGTTGCTGCTTACAGTGGCTGGCAGGTCAAGCCACATGGCAGTGGTGTTCAGCAACGTGAGCTCTTTGTCATGTTGCATCAGAAACGGAGTTTTTTCCTTTCTGACTTGAGGGTGAATTGAATGGAGGGACTTGGAGCAGCTCCATACCACCAGGCTGTCACAGGCTGAGAAGTGGCTAATGAAGATTTGAAATATCTCAAGGTGTTTCTCTTTTAAAAGAGAAGAAAGGAGGGAGGGAAGAGCAAAGGAAAATGCTGGTCCTCTGTGAGGTTTCACACTAGTTTTTACTGTGGAAGAAAATGATCTTACTGTTATCTTTGTGATGCCAGATAAAAAAGAATATGCAAGTACCCATATGTAAATACCTCCCTTTTTCTTATGATGTTAGAGTGACAAGCCTGACTCTCCTGCTCAAATTAAATAAGGCTGTCTTTTTCCGTGTCACTGATTTTGATCAAATGCTTTGATAAGGAGAAAAGGACAGATCCTTGTATTGCATAAATTGCAGTAACTCCGCTGACATCAGGCTAGTGGAAGTAGGCATGTTAAATTCATCACTGTTGAATTCTGAGCACTTCGGTGGCGTTTCGTGTTAGGATAAAGTTGGTGGAGCTGCGATAATTTACAGTGGCATAGCAGGATGATTGCCCAGACTTCTTAATCTTGATGTGCCGTGGGAAGCATTGGGCAAATTGAATTTGGCCTTGCAAGGCAGAAGTTTAGAAACAGAACCGAAGGCACTGTTACCTGATTTATACCACAGTGAAGAGCCACGCATTATGTGCGTATGCTGTGTCAGAAGGAGCATGTGTTATGCCCTGGTGTGCAATACGTGTTGTGGCGCTGTCTGTCTGGAATTTAATTGCTAAATTGGCCTGATGAGTTTTGCATAAGCCATGTGAAGCACTGCCCCATGCTGTGCCATTTCCTAGTCTGTATGTGGCATTTATTCCATGAACTGTGTTTTTTAGAGAATCTTAAAAGTCATAGCGAGACTGTGTTCAGTATTCCCCACCTGCAAAGCCAGGTGCTGCGCTTACCCAAGTCCCACTTTGCACTATTCCAAGGGAGCCATTAAACTCACGAAAAATAACCCAAAATAGTCTGTAATGCTGTTAAAAAAGCCATCTTTGATTGTAACAGACCTCAGGCTCTGCAAGAGTGTTGCAGTCCCCTCAGGGAAGCAAAAATCTATACTTTTCATCATTTCTAGCCCTTCAGGCCACAGGACATTAGGCTGTGAAGTCTCGGTGATGGTACAGCTGGGGTCCTCTGCTCCAGGAGCTGTGAAATCTGAAGCTATTACTGATAAACAGTTGCTGATCTCTTCCAGACAGTTAGGGGTAAGATAGTTCTTTGGCAGAGTGACCCAGGGACAACCTGTTTTGCAACTGCAAGGAAATGGTTTTCTTTTTTTCTTTCTTTTTTTTTTTTTTTGTTTTTGGTGGTTGTTTTTGTGGGGGTTTTTTTCCCTTTTTTTTTTTTTGTTTTATTTTGGGGTTTTTTTGCCTTTGGGTTGCAAAGATCAGCGGCATGCCGTTAAACTTTTGAGCGTATCAAGTCTTCCTTCTGGGTAGCTCTGCTCCAAGACAGAAAGCTGTCAAGGAAGATTTCTAGAGCCCGAAGTCCCCATTCTGGAAGGATGTGCATTGAATTCTGGCCCGTGTAAGCTCTAAGGACTTCAGTGTGGCAACTGCTTTTTTGGCCATCGTGAGAGTTTTCCAGTGTTGACCCCACAGTGCTGAAGTTTTTCTACACAGGGTGTTAATTGATGGTGGTAATCCTTTGCAGATCCATCCTGCGTTTGACCAAGGCACTGGTTTAGTTCCCGCAGCTGTGTATCCTGTGCTGGAGCTGGTCATCCACAACGTGGAAACACCTTTACAGAGAGTTTCGTTCAGAAATACTTGGTGTTCCTTTAGCCTTGCTCCCCAGGGCACCGTCTGGCTAAGCTTACCATGGCCAGTATTTCATGCAACTAATTTAAAAGCTGTCTTTTAAATCTGCTTCTTAGTACCTTTTGTGTTCCTAAGATGTCCATGGCCACCTTTTGATTGGCAGCTTTGACTATTCAAGTATTAATTTTGTAGTTTGCTATTTTCCAGAGCTGTAGCCCCATCTTTAACTTGTTTACCTAGAACACAGCTTAAAAATATTGTAGCAATAGAGGTCATACTGGCTTTTTTTACAAGTGCGATAGAACAGTGAATTGTGTATGCTTTTCTGTCTACCTCTTTTAACACAGAAATTACTGGATAGGTTTGCCATTAAGTCAAGGCTTGGATTTTTGCTAATGCGTTAATGCTGTGTTGGAATGAGTGTGTACTGCACTGACGCAGTTTATAGTCTGGCAGGTGTTTTTTCATTTGACTGATGTTCACAAATGTTCCTTTGAAAATCAGGTTCTCCAGTGAGTGAACATTATACTGCACTGTATAATTATTGGCAAAACATTAAATAATTAAGAACTCTCTTTCCTCCTTTTTAAATAATTTAACTTGGACTATATAAGAATTTTCGTTATTGAATTCACTGTTTCAGGGGCAATTTCCAGGTAAAGTACATTGCTTCTGAACTTGGATAATTGAAGCACTTGGAACTTTGTTGTAATTGCTAATTAAATCTATGGGTTTTTTTCAATTGCTTTCATTGTAAAGTCTGTTGATAGATTCTGTTTCTGTTTGCATGCTATGGGTCAGTTGACCTGACAAATGAAAAAAAAAACTGCTAGTTAAAATCAGGAAACAATTTTTGCACGTACAAGCTGCTGTAATTGCACATCTCTGTTTCACTGTGGGTAGACACTCCGAGGGTCTCATGTGAGGTAGCACTGTGGAGACTGTAGCAGGTATTCCCAGTTTGCAAATGGGATGTGCTGGCCTGGACTCTCTAACTGGGCTCTGAAAGCTATTTTTTGCATTGGAGTAGAAGTTGTACAGCGAATGGGTATGTTGAGGAAAAGGGTCCAGTAATACTTGGTCCCTTCTCTGACCGTAGCATCACTTCAAGCATCATGCTGGGACTATTGTATGTACAGGAGTGCAGCAAATAACAAAACGACAGGTGGTTGGACCCTGCTGAAAATTCCTGCAGACTTTGGTTCTGTAGCTGTCTATTTGGGGCAGAATGAGGTGCCTCACTGTGCAAAAACCAAACAGCAAACCAAACCTTGCACCATGCCGTAGTGTTTCCCTCAAGATGCCCTCTCATCCTCACTGAGGCCCAGAGCATGTGATAAAGGAGCAAAGTGACTTAGGAATCTCTGATCTTTTTAGTTCAAATTATTTTAAAAGCTATTCATCTGGAACAAGCTGAAAGGGGGAGAAGGGAACTGCAGCTTGCTGGTGTCAGGTATAATGGTTATTAAAACCCAGTGAGGGAGATGGAATCAGTAGGGGAAATGGCTTTTTTCTTTTAGTGGGAACATCTGTGGATGAAAGTCAGTATGTTTCAATATGGAGAGGGGATCAGAGTACTAAACGGGAATGTGAGTTGAAAATCTCTTGGTTTTTTGCTGTTAATGAGAACGAACTCGTTACTCTAGCAAAAATCCAAGTCTTCTGTAGACAGGTAAGAAAATGTCATTGATTTCTTTTTGTCTCTTTACAAGTTTTTAAGGAGAAAACAACATGACCATTCCTGTCAGTATTGGGGTTACTTGGTGTTTCTCAAAGTGGATTTGCAGCAACGGTAACACCACAGCGACAGGAGCTGTGTGCAGGGTCCTCTGTTGTCAGGACCTCTTCGCAGTTGCCTGTGGCTGCACATTGAGACCCAGCTCTCTGCTGAAACACAGAACAGGTCCCAGTCTAGCCAGGCACTTCAGTTTTGATTTAAATGATCCTAACTTGAATAGCTGGTGCACGTGCTTAATTTCAGCCTGCATAAGGTTCAACTTGTACTTAATGACATTCTGGCTCCAGGCCTTGGTTAATTGTCAGGCTGAGCTGGCTTTGAGGCAAGCCAGGAGTGGAAGAGAAGGTCCAGGTCCCTCGCTTGTTCCCGAGTCATCCATTCGTATATATACTTGTAATGCGTATTTACATTTAAAGTCACATTTAAAACGAGAAGTTACTTGGATTAAATGCATCCAGACATATTGCACAGCTCTGTTTTAACCATCGAGCAATATAATTCATTGCACACTTCACTACTTGCTTTATTAAAGCCAAACTTAAATGTGTTCAAAACAAACATATTGCTTTTGCATTTGAAATATTCATCTTTTGGGCCTGCGGTAGATTCATTATGGCAGAGAATTCTTCATTCCTTGATTACTGCTGTGAAAAGACACAATACTGATTCCCTAAGCACTCATCAAATATTCGATAGCTCAGAAATTCAGGAGGAGGTGATGGAATTCTTGTTCCTACAGGGAGGGCATATAAATCTATTTTATTATTTTGAAAGCAAACCGTCAGTGATTAGTTACTTTATTTCAGGTACTCAGACAAATCATCTCTAAAGAAGTTAAAGTAAAAATTAATTTTAAAATAACTTCTAGCAATGCTTTCATCATTAAAATTATCTTCACAAGGATGAGTGATGTTGATACCTCGATCACTCAAGAGCTTTTGCAGTGCAGACCTGGATTTTTAAAGGTAATTAGGTACTTGGCAGCAAATATGCAACTAACGGTATTTTCAAAAGTAGGTGAGATAAAAATCGAGGGTTCTGCGGCTCTTTCTGGGATGCCATTCTACATTCTCGTTTCTAATACTAAGGTTTCCTTAAGGTTCTTGAAAAAACCACTGTGTAGTACTTTTAGATCTATGTGTGTGTTATTTGTGTGTAAATGTCTTTATATTTACTACTAACTTGTGTGTGCAGAGGTTGTTCTTCAGTAAAACAATTAATAATTGCTTTTTTAAGGATTTCTTTGGTAGCACTTTTTAGTGTGCTTTGTGAAGGCGATCAATATCTCACTTTTCACAGGAACCTAAATGATCTCAACACAGAACAAATCAGTGGAACACCATCAAAGCCATTGAAAATCTGCCACAAATAAGCTGTTTTTAATGTATATTTCTCAGATAACAGAATTCGACTTTTAACCTCTCTAGACGCCTTTTTTCCCCCCTTGTCCCTTTCGTTAACTCTTTCATGTATTTTCCATCACAACCAGATAAATTCAGTGAATAACTGCTTTAAAGGCAGTAGTTACTGAGAAAACCTTACCAGGTTCCCACGTCCCCATCTCAATTCGTAGCAATTACCCTAATTCCACCTCTCCATTACTATAAAGCTTTTTTGGAACTTTAAGCAAAACTAGTTTGATTCTGAAAATGAGAATGGAGAGGGAGACGTGCACTTTCCTGAGACATTATATCCACCTACATGAACATCAGAGCTGCTGTGTTCAGGCAGTAGCTTGAAGGTGATTTGCAGTAGTGCAAATAACATGTCACATCATTAACATGCAGGGCAACATCCAGAGTCACTGAGAGGCTTTTCATTTATTTTAATAGACTTCAGATACATGTAAAGACCTTAAAGTTAAATTACAGTATTAATTCTTTTAATGGTTACATTAGAGCCCGTGGTGTTTTATTAATAGTAGCTTATGAATAATAAAACTCTTATTATTGATTAGCAGTATTATTTAGTAATTAGTACAGGTATTTTTATTATCTTCATAACATGAAAATGTGTGCAGGCCACAGCTTATTCAATGCCTTTGCAAAGTGTAATTTCTATTTGTCAAAGTGTATGCGTATTTAATAGTAGCTCTCCATGCAATAGAAGACAAGCAGAACAGTTTGAAACATGTTCTTACTCACTGTAGTACGGTCTCCTAGCATTTTGAAGTGGTCACAGCTATTTAAAACTATTAGTTTTTTCTATTAAAAGCAATACTCGGGCCTTTAAATACTTGGAAGAGAATAGAGAGATACAAATTAGCTACTCAAACACGTAAAGGATGAGCAAAACAGAGTAGGTAGATATAACTGCAGTACTGGAAGTACTTTCTTCTGAGAAACAACTTGTACAATACATGTAGTATTGTAAGTGTAGTAATAAGAAGCATCTCTGGAGCCAAAAAGGGATTCTCCTGATTTTCCAGTAAGTGAATGGAGATAAAATTATCAAAGGACAAAAAGCGATCTTGGGTCATGGAGAATTTAAATATAAAATTATGAGAGCTTCTTAAGGTCTGTTAGATTTGGGTTAAGTATGTAAATGGCACTGAATGGCCTCCAAAGGTGGTTTCTTTAGCCAAAAGATGCACGTTTGGATACCTAACAATAAATATTTATGCTGATTTAAAAAAAAACTTGCACTGAAATTATTTTTGCTGGAAGTTGAGTTTGAGTAGAAGACAAAAATTCATGGGAAGTGTCTGTTTCTAAAAAATATATTATACCTTTTCATTAAAGAAAGCAAAAGGAATTTTTTAAACTATGCCCAAAATTCAGATCTTTATTTCAACTTCTGTTGAAAGTTTCTTTGGGAAATATGAATATTTTTGAATATTTTATGTAAGAGAAGAAAGAAAGGGGAGAACAGATGGGGAATAGCTCTAACTAAAAAAAAATATATATATATAGTTTCAATTTTGGTGATTATTGAGTTTCAAGTGCTTAACGATGAATCATTAACTTTGTTCTGATCCATACGTTTGTCCACATTTGTCATGTTTCTGATGTTGTTTAATAGTGAAATTGCTGTTTACAGCAGAGAATTTTTTAATATAAAATAAAGGTTTCTGTAATAAGGTTCTTCATCCTTTATTTTAGTACATAAATGAGTAGGCTGACCCTTGAGAGTACTAAGCAAACACTTCCCGAAGTCTAGAATTTAATACAGAAGTCTCCCAAGGTTTTTAGCTGTGGAGTGAGATGCTGTTGAGATGGGCAGGGCCACCTCCCTTTCTTGCAGATCGTTGCTTGAAGCAGGTGAGGAGGCAGCAGGCTGCTGGGGTGAGCCCTGGGTCTTCACTGAGCAAAAGTTGCGAGCGCAAGTGTTGAGGCTGTGAGCCCAGTGCTGCCAGGCTCAGAGAACAAGGACTTGGTTAGTGAGCTGAAATGAACTGAAGAAACGCTGAGTCTTTTACCTGTGGTGGGGTTTTTTATGTGGTTCTTTGAGTTTTTCTTTCCCAGCATTGCGTAATCTTCAGCACTCAAAATTTCCTGTCCACTGACAACAGCGCTAATACACACCTTCACTGCAGGGATTGCTGTGCAGAGCCTGGGCTCCTGGTGATCCCTCATTTCAAATCCCGTACAAACACGAGCAGAGTTTCTTGATCTGCAGGGCGCTGAGTGGTTTGGTCTTTCTCATTCACGTGGGTGTACATTTGTCATGGCTTATCCATGAGAAGGAGCCCATGTGGCTAGATCTAGAAGTGCTAAGAGCAGAGGTGTTCACACAGCAGCCTGAACATCCTGAGCAAGTGTGCTTGGAGGAATGAGGTACAAATGCGTGAGCAAAAGGGGGGCTGGATTTGGAGGCAGACAAACTGACAGGGAGGCTGAAACAGATCGTTCTTGGAAGCAAACACATCGTTCTGCTTCTGCTTGCCTGTGTTCTGCCAAGAGGCATTTGCAGTCTCTAGATCATGATGGCTGCAACCTGCTGTGTTGAAAGTTTTCTATCCACAGGCTGACTGTGCAGTGTAGAAAGATAATCTACCTTATGCGCACTTATCTTCTTCAGTGCCCAAGCAATCATCTTCCTTTCCCTTCTTCTCTTCGGCTCTGTGAACTCGTACATGGTATTTTCCAATAAGGCAGAAGAACAGGAAGCCAGATTTTATGTCAGATGACCTCCAGAATACAATGCTTTCAATTAAAGTCGTTTTGTTAGGTTGAGTTTTAAAGAATATGGGCTGTACAGAAAGCAGTGTCATGCAGTCTTTTTTACAGTGCAGAGCGAAATACCGGAATGCACAGAGAGTCTTTGACATTTTTTTTTTAATCTCAGATATATCTAGATAAATGCAGCTTCCAAAGTGTCTGAAAAACTCTAACTGAAGGTAAAAATTAGACGTTGGTGGGTTTTTTTCCAAATGCTTTCTCAACTGCGAAGTCTGAGATTGTAACTCGTAACTTGTGCTGTCACTTCTCCGGTTTGGATGCAGTAGCCAGGAGGGCGGCTAACAATGATGATGGGTTATCAAGTGACTTCTGCTTGTGGTGATAAATCATGGTCCGTTGCTCAAATTTATTTAATGGAAACATCACAATTATTGATGCTAGGGAGGAACCGTAAACTTTCTTCCTGTTGAAAGGACCCCAAAGTTGTGCAACACTACAAATTTGGAAAATACTCCACATTTCCTGGGGTCTCTTCTCAGCAGCTTGAGCTATCTGTCACAGTCATTGAGAGCTGGGTGTTGCATGGGGAATCGATCTCTGTGCTCCTCTAGTTTAATGATCGTCAGAATGTCAGAATCACTGTCTTTCGGTTTACATCGTTGTAAATGTTTGTCTTGTAGCTTTTTTGCTTTCCCAATGCTTCTTAATTGATTAATGTATTACAATTAATCCCAAGTGGGAAGCCATTATTAACTTGCTTCATTAAATTACACATCAATTTGTTAGCCTTAATTCTCATAATTGTCCCCCTGTATTTTAGTGGTTTTATTTGAATAACTGTCCTAAGAACTTGATCAGCATGTATTTGTTTATTCTTTTGCCTCCCTTTCCTTCCTCTCATGCTTGATGTTCAAAAGTAGAGTCAGTTTACGAATATTTATAGTGTCTAATGTCAGCACCTTAAACACAGTAATTTACTTCTCTGTGATTTAAAAATATCCTGTATATTAAAAAAAAATAATCACTTTTGTAGCAACGCTGTAAAAATCTTTAAATTGATAGAAAAATATCTTGTGGAGTTTTCATTACCAGACTCCTGAAAATGACACTTAGATGTCTAATATGCAAAAATTACAGTCGTCAGTCTATAATCTCACCCCCTCTGTGGTTCAGCAAGATTGATACTCAGGAAGTCTGTTGATTATAACCATTAGACTAAAAAACAAATTAGTTCTCTAACTACAGTAATGCTTTTTGCGTTGTACTCTGGTGTGCTTTGTTGATGCATCACTTTGTCATTTTATCGAACATCACAAAGCAGACTGAGGGTGGGATGCCACGAGAGCTAGGTCAAAATCACCAGCCTTCATGCAAGCTCCCATCGCTCACCTGTTGTCTGCATTAGGGGAGGGGCAACAGCCCCTTGTAGGGTCTCCCTTTGTGTCTTTGAGCATCGAGAAGCCACCGTACCTGACTTGTTTTCTTTGCTGCACGTACCTTTTCTCCTCTCTGTGATAATGACGACTGCTTCATCCCCATCCTTCTTACATCTTCCAAACCTGGTGCGTTTCAACCTGACCTTTTTTGTTGAAGAGAGAGGAAGAGAAGCTGGAAATAAAGCATCTATTTTTCACTTTCCAACTCTTTGGAGAGTTTTGCTAGAATTGGTCTTAGTTACAGAATCAGAGGAGATATAAAGCTCCTTTTCTTTCTTCTCTCTCCCAAACAGAGTTGCTGCCTCTATAAGTCCCTGTTTTCTCCCTGTTGTTAAATATCCAGCCTGGATTCCAGAAAGATGATCTTTTATGCCTGTCTTCCTAGCTCTTTAAATTTAAATTTAATTCCATTTCTTTTTCTGCAAAAACCATCCTCTGTAGCCATCTAGAACTTGTACCCCATTTGCCTCTCAGAGGACTAATCAAGTATATTACATGTGGTTTACATTCAGGGGGTGTAGATGGAGAAATCTAACATTTCAGTCAGGAAACTCCAGCTCTCTGGTCCACATGTTGCCCAGTTCTGCAGTGTTTTGCACGGGATTTACCCCTTTGAAAAACTGCATTTGTTTTCATCCTCTGTATCTTCCATGAAACTGTAGAGACTTCATATGTCTCTGGTTACCAGTTAGCGTTATGGTACATTTTAAGTGAAGGGAAGCACAGGATCTACTCATAAATGATTGCCTAGTTTTGCTTTGTACCATAAAAGAGAGATTGGTTGTAAAGTCTGAATATATATAAAATAGGTGGGTAAAATCGGGGCTTCCTTTGCCTTTAGATCTTCTGGCTTAGATGTAGAAGTTATCCTTATTAAATTTAAGCTGTTCTGCCTGAAGAGTTATTACTGTAGTTCTCAGATATAACAGTGCCAAGTTTCTCCTAGTATTGGCAATAATAAACAACGCAAGCCTCAGACAGAATTTCCTGGGTAGCATACCAAATGTTCTAGAAAACCTTCTCGGACAGCAGCTAATACATTTTTAATACAAATAAAACATAATTCTTTAGTCTTGTTTCAGTTTGATCCCTAAGGTAGAAAAAGTATACCGACCATGCATAATTTATGTGTTTGTTTGAAGTGTTTACCCAGATACTCCATTCACAATGTCTCTTTTTGTTAATAGGTTGCTGTGAGATGTAAGAATCACTTAGGGCTCTCATTGTACAAATAAATGGAACGTGTAATTTTTGTACAATCGGTGAGGTGGTTACAAAGTCATCCTAATCCTGCCTTCATCTGCGCAGCCCACCCCATCCGTTCCTAGCCAAGTCTCAGAACAGGTCCGTCCGAAATGTCAGTGGGTTTTTCCCACATCATATGTGATGTGAAAGCATGGAAGCGTGCCAGGGAGGGAAGAGGAGCAGCCGGCAGCAGAGGGTGCTGCCCACCCCTTTTGGGGGCAGCATGGGTTGGTGTCAAGTTGGCGTGTCCATGTAAGCACCACCCCGGTTATTACCAGTGATATGTGTGGCTTCCTGGATAATTCCTAAACATCACGCATGATGCAGAGCAAGCACGCAGGAAAATATGCCTCAGTAATTTAATTATATCCTAATTTACTGTATCTATCTTTACTGTACTATCCTAAATTACTGTAAATCCAGAGATACAGGTTACTGCTGGAGGGTTGAGTTGTTGCTGGTTTTTGTCATCTGTAGTTTCTGTGCTGCAGGACAGCTGTGGGAGAGATGATTATCGAGGCGTTTCTGAGCTGGTGGATTTCTTTCCAGGGGTCAAAGAAAGGCAATGAAAGTAAATCAGAGTCTAGTCTGGTCCCTTTCTTTATGTCTTTGTACAGAGGTAGACATTTGTATGTATGGCTGATGGCTTAACTGATAATGCTGATGGCATATCACCACCCCCAGACCCCTCCAAATAATTCTACTGCCGAGATGGCGGCTTGCCCAGAGCAGTCCTTGTATCTGATGTTTTACCTCCTGTGAATCTAAATCAGAAATCTTCAAGTTCATAGGGTGGACACGAGGGTGTGCAAGCCTGGGAACCCTTTTACAGCACAACTTTAGTGGCTTTCAGTCGTGTCTTCTACATCTGAGATTCACTGAAAAGCACACTAATTGACAGAGGTGATGAGTCTGAAAGGAGCTAAATGGTCCCAATTTGAATAATATTAAACTTCCTTTTGTTTTAAGTTCAGGTGTGCTTGCATCAGATTTCCCAGAACAAAACCAGCAAAGGAGCTGGGATTTGTTTTCATGCACAGTAAGCTCTACTGGAGATAGATGGGAGAATGCCAATCACCATCTTATTCTATGCCAAAAACTGAAATATGTGTTAAATGAAGATTACTTAAATCTGTTCACGGTACTTCTGAACAGTGAGTTTTCAGAGGCTTGCAAGATGGAGCAGGATTTTTCCTATGAGCTTACAGTGTTTGTTTCACAGCTCTGGGAGCACTGAGAAGCCAAGGAAAAGCTGCCTGGCTGATACCATCAGGAAAGTATTTAGCCGCTGATTGTAACCATACCATTTCTGCGCATCAAAAATGCCTTGTAATGTACTCATTCTCAGGAGTGAAGAGACCTTCTGAAAGAACGCATTGGTTTGGCAACATCCGTACTGTATCAAATGAAGCCTAACTGGAGATTTGGCAAACTCTTCTTTATGAGTAAAATAATGTTTCACGTTAGAAGGTAGCTTGGTTATTAGAAAGCTCAGTCTTGCTTCTAACAAAATGGATTTTTTTCAGCATAAAATTCATCTTTACTTGCTGCAGGAATATTGCTCAAAGAGATTAACTTTGGATCTCAGTGTATTTTATACTGTGTCTCATGTTATTTTAAGGCTGTAAATATATTAGCTGATCTGTAAGCTTCACTTAAGTTACAACTTTCTGGGTTTTTCAAGAAATAGGATCATGTTATGTGGGAATCAGGATGATTGAATTAAATCATCGCTTTTGATATTTAGTTTCCCTCAGGATCATGCTACCAGATCAACACTTACCCATACAGCTGTTTTTAAATATTGATTAGAAAGCAAAGCTCCATAATCCTAACAGCTAAGCTAATAATTTTTTGTGTGCATTTTATCTGTGGTTTGTAGGGCATTATGCTCATGCCTGTGTAGTAGAAGCAAACAATAGAAAATTATTTTCTTACTTCTTGTCCCCCCTGCCTACCTTGCCACCTGGCGAACTGTCTTTATCATATCTAGATCCTACAAAAACTTCTACCATAATTTGAAATGCTCTTGTGTGAACCACGATTAGACTACATCGATCACTTTCCAAAGATTTGGGGGTTTTCTCTGCATTTTGTATTCTAAACTGCTAAAAACACATTTTTATATCCTCCTGTATTTCGTGCAAGACATGAGCAGACAGATAGTTCCCCATCTTGGGTGAACCAGTCATGTTAAGTACTCTCCCAAAGTGCATACCAGTCAAATTAAGCTTTAGGTTAATGTTTTGGAATGCTCTCCTCTTGCCAACTCATTACCAGTGATATGGCAAAGCAAACTGTTGCCTTCTGCTATTCCAGATATCTACAGAGATTTATTATATTTCAGCTAATCAGCTTACCTTCCCTAATAGCGCATGGCCCACCCTGCCTTATGGTGAGTCTTGTCTCTTCTCATAACTTGAGCAGAGAATTAAAGGCCAGAAGTAAAGCTGATGGTCCTTTTGTTGCAGATGGAAAAACCCATCATTTTTGAGTCTGAACTCGCTCATTATTTAGACCTACCCCTGGGGTTGATACCGTTACTTCTCTGTGGACAGATGGTGGTGGGAGAGGGAGGTGATGCCCGGGCAGGTGGCACCACCTCGGTGTGCCATAGGGCCATATGGGCACTCAGGTTTTAGAGAAACTTGCTCTGTGCGTGCAGTACAGCTGGCTGTTACCACACCTGTCTAATAGAGTTGCTGAAAGGCTATATAAATTCTTGCTGAGCTGCGGAGATTATCTTTGTCAGCTGTTCTGGTGTCAGAAGCAATTTTTTTTAATGCTGCATTTATGTCGTAAGTGCCCAGCCTAAGCCTGCCTTTTAGGAAGTACCTTCTTTCTTTCCTCATTACTGCTGGCATTGCATCTAAGGCATATAACTAGTATCTTACCCCAAAAAACAGAAGATTTTTTTTGTAATGCCTTCCTTATCATGCCATATATTAAAATGTTTGACGCCCCTTAAATCCGAGTGTAGAGTGAGCTGCAGGTGCATCCTACCGGCGCACTGGGGTTACAGGCCAGCCTGCAGAGAACATGGAAAGCTACAGCATCAAGCTTTCGAGCACTGGTGCTTGCTGCCATGAGCTCTGGAAAACCTCTCGTCCTCACAGCAGCCGTCAGTGCATAACTCCTCATGTGCATGGTACAGCCAAGCTGGAAATGAAACTGCGTTAGGTCTCAGGCGTTTTGGGGAGAATTGCCTGTGCAGCCTGGCAGTGAACATGTCCCTTCGGGCCAGCCCTGTGAGGATTGCCCTTACAAAGCACGGGCTTTTTAGCCCATTCCATACCAGCTCAAGCTTTTGGCAGGGAAAAGCCTAACGCAGGTTGTGGTGTCAGTCGCAGGTGGTGACGTCAAAGGACCATGCAGTCTGCCGGGTTTTGAGAAGAGAGATTAGAAACTTTTCTAGAGGTGGCTACCAAAACTGGGGTCATGGGACAGCACGTGTCGGGAGCCTGGGTGGTTCAGCTGACTGGCCACAATGCTGGTAATAGGATCATAACCAACATACGTGATCTATGGACACCCAGGAGTTAAAGTGCTGGGGTGTGAAAAGAAGTAAAAAAGAAGGAAGTATACACCTCAAATTAATAGGCAGGTTCTCTAGCAAGCAGATTCAGAGAGTGTGTGAGAGGAGAAGAGACGGAAGGCTCTTCCTGAGAGCATTCCTGTGTAAACCCACTTGCAGGAAGGATCTTCACTACTCTGGGTCATGCTAGACTTGTTCAAAGAGCACCTTTTGTTCTAAGCATGTTTTAAGTTTTGTTTTAAATCGTATTTGGTGGCATTTTATTTCTTCCATTGTACCTTTCCCTGAGATTATGAGATTCTGGCAATTTTGAAGTTACATCCTGTGTAGGAGGAGGGCTCCCTGACCAGAGACAGAGCTTGAAAACCCCCTCCATAGATGGGTCGTGCTCTGCAGGAGCACCGGAAAGCTGTAAGAACCCCGTGGAGTGGAGGCATGAAGGCTAGAGCATCCTGAGGAGTTCTGTGGCTTTAAGACTATCGCCTGCTCGCAGTGATTGAATAGCGTTCTCTTTGCCACTACTGAAATGTAGAACATCCTGAAACAAGCATACATGTCATGTTAGTTTTTTTATTTCTTTGTATTTCAAGAGGAAGAATCTGCTGCCACAAAATGAATGTTTCCCAGGCTTTTAATGCACTTGTGTTCTAAGTGCTTTTTTTCTGCACAATAATTTCCCCATTTCCTCTAAACACAAGCCATGATACTTGTTGAAATGTTTTTGTAAGGAACTGAGTGAGTTGTTGGGTCATTCTAACCAAGTGAAAAATAAACAGCTTGACATGTGATCCTCACTGTTGTGTGTAGTGTTACACCAGCTGAAATGGGGGGGTGAGCTGTACTTTTGTTGCTGCACAGACTTGAGTAGCTTACAAGCAGCTGAGAAGAAAATTGCAGGCCACATCCTGCCACTCCTAATTCAGTGGCTTGAAGGAGACTGAGATGAGGACTGCCTCATCTCACCTGCTTTCTCAGAACACTGCTGCTGTGACTGCCCTGCTGTTGGCTCAAGGATGTGGCTTTTGGTGCACCTACACTTCCTGCCAACTAGCTATGGAGTCCTTGGCAGTCATGCAGTTGAGTTGAGGTCCTTGGCACACTGTCTGCTGCCTCCAAGTTTCCCCTGGATGAGCCTACGTGCCACCGTCAGTAGCCAAGGCTACTTCTTTTCCCTGTCTCCATGAGAGACATCTGGCTGGGGATGGAAGGACACAGGCACTTCCTTGGTGATGCAGGAGGCAGAGGCTGGAGAGGAGGAGGTGGCAGAGTCGTGCAAAGGTGCGCAAGGGGGTACGTGGAACCATTTGGGAAGAGAGGATGCTGTAGCGTTGGAGGAGACAGAAACAGCTCACTGGGTGGGAAGAGCGAGCGAGGAGGATGTGGCAGGTGGGTGATAGAAGAGGGAGGCAGCTCAGAAATGAGAGCGGAGGCAGGAGTGAGGAAACTCTGAGGATTAGCTGGTACTTTCTGCCTTAGGAATTTTGAGCACTGAACTGTACAAGTTCATAGCACTTTGCAAAGCTTCACACATCTGCAAGAACTTAAATGATGCTGAAAATTTTCAGAAGATAAGTAAAAACGGAAGAACTTGCTTGAGAGACAGTTGCAAATACAGAAATGTATCATAGTTGGCAGACTAGTCCTCTTGTGCCAGACAGCTGTTATCGAACAGCACTGGTCTAACGCTGAGTTCTCGTACCGCAAAGGTGCCTGGAAGTCTGAGAGCCCTCCCAGCCCATGGCTGCTACATTAGACATGGGGAATTTGCTGTAGCAAAAGTTACTGCAGTAGTTTCACTAGATCGGTTCACGGCAACCTCCTTAAAATGGAGACAAAAGCAAGCAGACTTCATTGGAGTTTGAAGTTTCAAAGCAGGAGATTAAAAAAAAAATAAATCTGCCCTCCAACATTTCTTTTTCACTGGATTTCTAATTTAATTGTGAACTGAGGTGTGGTTGTCATTGCGGAAGTGGCTGTGTAACTTAATTGACATTTCTGCATCCTCTGTGTTTGTGACTCATAGATGCCGGCTTGAGTCATCTCATACTGGCAGGCTGGAGGGAGCCGCTGCTGTTGTGGGGAAGTGAGCTGAGGGCAATGCTGGGAGGGGAAAAAAACGAGGACTTTTCGTGTAGAATGAATGAAATATGCTGGGAAGCTGAGACAGTTCCTTTTCTTCATTTTAAAGGGGTGATTATTGTGACCTCTCTCACCAAAATCCTTTGTATTGGTTGGAAGAGAGGGAAAAGGTTGGAAATCTTTGCTGCATCCTAGGCAAGTTTAGCTGGAGCAATTGAATTAGAACCCCCTGCAAAATGCCAGGGTTCCCGATGCCCATCTGAGCTGTTCCCATCCACCTTTGCATTTTCCTGAGCACATTTTCTTGTTTAGCCACCAGATTTCATTGCTTTATTTTCAAAAAAGAATTAAAAAGCTGAAGATCCATGGTTTTTTTTTAATTGCACACATTTGTACTGAATTCAGTGCAGGAGCAGAAGAAAATGAGAGCTAACTTCCATTCTTGGTTTCACAGTTTTGGGTTTAGCCTCTCCAAATGTGTGAAGCTGCATATCAAAGAGTGGGTGCTATAGGATGATCTGGCTGTAGTGCTCGTTATATTTTTTTCATTACACTATTTCATTTTCCTCCCTACTTAGGTCAAATCAGTTATTTTTACCTAAAACCTCCCGTAAATTGAGCAGATTGAGGAAACTCTAAAAGAGACTCTTCTTTTCCCCCCTTTTTTTTAAACTCAGATGGTGAGAAGAGTTTATAACTGATGGCAGTTTTTATAAAATAGCCTCCATCCCGATAATATGTTACCCCCTGGTGTGTCATTTTTCCAGCTGAACTGCTGGTAGGATTGAGAGATCTTGCACACTGCTGCTTAAATAAGTAGACTACATGCTCTATGAAGAAATCATATTATTTTCTCAAAGGAGAACAAGTAGGCTCAGTGCACCAAAATTGCTTTAAATAAACTTGCAGCTACTCCCGACGCTGTTTGCGCAGCTGCAGATGGCACAGTCTATCAATCACGCTTTCCCAGCTTTGAGAATCCTCCACTGAAGCTGCTTCTCCTCTGTGTTGCAATGACATCTTTGTCTTTTGCAGAGCTTCGTGTCTTAGATATTCTGTTGATTGTGCTTTCGGGCTGCAGATATCTTTTGGTTTTCCTCAAATACATGCGTATTAAGATCTTCCAATAATTTGTTAATTGAAGGTGCCATTCACTTGCAGTAAATTAGCTTTCAAAGTGCAAGAATACTTTGGGGAAATTAATGCCTGCCTTATCAATGGAGTGAGTCAAAGTTTGGGCAAACGAGCGGCTTACAAAGGAAAGGAAAAGACATTGCTGGCTGTGTCTTACCATCCTGGTGGTTACAAATCTTGTAATAGCAAATGGAGGTAACAGTGCAGGGTGGGGGAGGCTGCAAAGTCTTCCTCAGCCGGGTGAGCTGATCAGTCAGCTGCCAGCTCGTCTACAATACACGATCAATGTTGCTATCCACTAACAGAGAAACGCAGTGTGCACAATCACAGTGTACTCAGAGTTGTCAAGCAGTACTTAATTCTTCCTCTGAGTTTCATGCTCTTGCGCTTTTTTTTTTTTTGAGACAATCTTATATTAGCACATTGCCTTTCAACATGCTGTTGAAATTCTGTTGTATTTTGTGAGGGTAGCCTGTGCTGTCCCTTTGCTCTTGATATGACACTGATACTTCAGCCAGCCTTTGGTGTAAAAGTGACTATTTATGCTGCTTCTGTTTTCAAGCATCCCTACTGGATGTAATAAAAGAGGAAGTTGCTGATCTATAACCTAGTTTGTCCCATCCTTGTCCCAGGATGTCTGTATCTAACTCAGGTCCAGAGACAGCAGGTACAAAGAGATGGAGGGAGGGGAGCTAAGGCTGAGAGGAGCAGTGGTTGCAAGCAGCTGCATTGCACTCAGCCAAAGATGAGGGACAGCCAGAACAGCTGATCCCGAAGTCAGTTCAATAGCTTTTAAAACCATTTTGAACTTTAAAAAAAAAAAAAAAGGGGGGGGGGGGGTCAGCTTCCCTTTTTGGCCT
>NW_010417956.1:37688-41856 GCF_000710305.1 Buceros rhinoceros silvestris | reverse complement strand
GGGGGGGGGGGGAGCTCAGCTTCCTCTTTGGCACTGTTAGTTAATATCTCACTGTAGATACCCTCCAAAGCTGTGATGAAATATGAAGTTGATACATCACTAGCTAGCTTTCAGTCAGAATGATGTATTATTCAAAGTTGAATTAGCTAGAAGGATCAATGCACACCCATTACTCTATTTAAAATAATCATTGGAAGACTCATTAACTTTTTTTTCCCCTCTCTTCAAACAACATAGTGAATGAGACATCTAGAAACACTCCCTCAGCCAGTATATGCACTCTATGACTTCAGTATATTTTCTTTCATAGCAGGATTATTAACACCTGAAGGCCAAAATCCAGATTTAAAGCAACAAAATTTGCCTTCTGATCACTGAACCTGAAACTAGTTGCCATAGGCAAAGACGAACTCAGCTCTAATGCACATTTTTAAAAAATCAAAGGTCATGGCGGTATCTATGTGAAATAGTGCATGTGCCAGCATAAGGTTTGGTGTCACATCTTGCCTGGGTACCTGTTATTCTCAAGGATTTTACACATGAGCAGCAGCTTGAAGTATTAAGGGGACTGTTTCCATTTCTTGTTTTGCCTTACGAATATATTCTGCAGGACACTTACTTCGGGCAGTCCGTTCAATACACAGCAAATGCTTTCTGTCTCCCAGCCCGCCTCTGCCAGGCTCTTGGCCAGGTTTGTCCTTTTGCATTGACTCGTATGGGAGATGTGCAATTACAGCATATATGGGGGAGATGGAAGAAAATATCATCTGTGGAGGAGCAAGAATATATCATTCTTGGATCATTTAGTGCTTGTGAAAGTGAAAAACTGTGCTGGGAGCTCTGTAGGCATCTTCTTCCCTTCACAGATAGCTGCATGTGCTGTGGTGTTGACCAGTAACCCTTCTCACCCGTCAGTTCTCCCAAAAAGGTCCAAATAAATACTTCCTACTGTATTTCAAAGCAAAGCACATATAAACCTTCCATATCTACTCATCCACATTCTAGATCTGGCTGAAATCCCTCTCTTCCTTTTATTCAGAAATGTTTAAGAAATATTTATCCACAACCAGATTTTACAGTGTGGACTTCAAAAGGGGGAGGTGAGACAATGGGCTTTGTGCAGAGCGAAAGGGTGCAGACCACAAAGCCAGGATGTGTATCCTTTCTCAACGCTGCAGACCGATGCAGGTTAAAGCGTTGTTGTTCAGAACGCTTAGGAGTAAAACTTACTTAAGCTGTTAGCTAGCTCTGAAATAATTTGGCCCCAAAAGATAGGAATTTGAAGAGTTTCGTGAGCAATGTGCTAAGTATTTGCCCTTTGCTGAGAAAACTTTGATTCTTGACTATGATTATCTTGTATTCTTTGAAATCCTGTTGCTGTGATGTTAAAGTACATATTGTGTGGCATAATGTTCCCATTAATGGGATTCTTCTCATTTCTGCTTTAAACCAGTGAAAATCAGGTCCTTTCCCATGAAGGTTGAGGACTGGCACCTGTCCAACACTACTGAGCTGATAAGAGAATAAATTGTTTAACGCTGTTGATTGTCCTGAAACCCTGCAGGACAATTTTATCTCTGCAACCTAGTTAATTTACAATAGTTTTCTTTTTCTTTTTAGTTTTTTTGTACAGAGTGTTTGAAGCTTTGAGTATTTTGGCTGGTGTGCTGTAGATCTGAACTGCAAGCTGAATGGGAGCTGAAGGCTCGCGGTTGGGGAAGTATTACCCCTGACTTTCACCGCTGTAATTGAAAGTAGGATTTGACACATTGGCATCTCTCTGTGTCAGCCATTGTCACTGGCTTCAGCTGCCATGGTTAAGTATGTAGTCATTCATCCCTGGCAGACACCGTCCTTTACAGCACAGGAGGATGGTCTCTGGATGTTAATGCCACAGCACTCTGGGAGCAGCTGGCTATATCGAATTCAAGGCATGCAGATTGTCTTGGCCATTTTACTTAGCAGATGGGTAAAGGCTTGATAGATTGAAGATTTAGTTTCCAAGTCAAGGGCCAAATGTTGCAGTGGGAGAGAAAAGTAAATTATATCACTATTCGGAGGGGAAAGGCTCAGGTACTGTATCACAAAATTGTTGCCATTCATTTTCCTCTGACTTGCACAAAATGCATGTCACTTCGCCTTTCAATATAGCCGGCTATGGCATTCTCCTTCGTTTTGAGATGCTTTGCAATACTGTCTGTGAGCCCATTTACTGAGCTTGAAAGCAGTTGCTGCGAATGTATGACAGTTTAATAACTCTAAATGCCAGATCTTTTTTTTTAAGGTGGAAATGAAAGAGAAACCCACCTGAATAGGTGGGTTTTCTTCTGTTCTTTTATCCCTACACCCTTTTCTTCAATACAACAGATCTATTTAAACAGATTTTTATAAAGGAAAGTGTATTCCTTACTCCCAAGCTGCTGAAGCTATTAATATTCACCTACTTTTCACAAGGTGACTGGTACCAGTGATCATTAGAGAGCTTTGTGGTGCTTCCCCCAGCCCTTCTCAGCTGGCGGGAGGGTAACCTGGCTTTCAGAGAGGCCGCCCAGAGCAGTGGGAAAGGGGGGGAGTCTGGCCCTTGGACCAGGGGTCTTGGAGGTAGGATCTGGTGTTGCCATGTGGCTTAAGTGCCTCAGTGTGTATTTGGGGGTTCCCCTGTTTTTATTTTTTTTTATTGTTCCTAAAATAAGTGTTGTAAGCTCAAAATTTTTGCCTGAAATTTTTTTTTCTGCTTTATAGAACTGTTTCCAGCAGAAAAACAGGCCATAGATTACTTATATGACTTTAGTATATGGTTTAAATTATATAGCACATGGTATAAATTTTAACACTTTACAACTCTAGTGGCATTTGTAGAATCAGAGGCTTCAGGAGCAGTTGAGTTTGTCCTATAAAATAATCAGATGAACAGAGAGGTTTGGATACTTAATGTACAATGAGTGATAGAGAACTGGCTGGGGTTTAACTCATTAGGACACGCTGAGCTTAGCACTGCTGTGACACAGGAGCTTGCCTTAGTGTAGTACCTTGCCCGGTAAAGTCTATTTTTACATGCTGTGGCTTGATGTCCGTACTAGCATCGTCAGCCTGGCTGTGGTGCTGTCTGTCTCATCACACTCCTGCTCTGCTCCTTTGCTGGAACTTTCCTCTTTGGATTATTAATACCATTATCCTGAGAAGGTGCTTAGCTCCCTGGACTGCCTCTTACCCTATCGGCTCTGAGGGTGGGGCTGGAGGAAAAACTTTTTCAAGCAAGGGGACAACAGGTCGTGCTGCTGAAAGGTGTTAACGCTGTTTTCAGTAGAGTTCATGAGTGATCAACCTTGTTCACTGAGGAATGAATGATTTCTCAGTCCCCGCATCAGATGCAGGAGCTGTAAGTCAATACAGCCTGACCAGGGTAATGTTCTCCACCACAAATTCACTTGGAGAACATCTCTGTTATATGACTGCAGAATGGGGTCACTTGTGGGTTACCTTTTCCTACATTGCAAATGTTTGTTTTAGTCATTGCATTAACATCAAGCCATTCGTTCTACTCAGGATGGTTTGTGCACCAGGTATCGGAGTCACCCAAAGGGTATGAAAAACAAAGAGATTTTGTTTCCTCATGTCATGTTCATCCCATATTTACCCTATGGTGGGAGCTCTGTTAGCACAGGAAACTTCTTAATGATATCACTGTGTTTATTTTTCCCTTGCGTTTAGCGTGATAGTTACCAATTTATTTCTGCTGAAGAGGATTACAGGCATTTTTCAATTATAAATGATGCACACAAGCATTATTTATCCTGGTTACTGCAGAGCTATGAAGCATCAGTCTTGAGCAAAAGCATCGTGTTCAAGAACCAACATTTGTGGTAGTGATACTGTGGGTATTTTAGGGCACTTTCAGGATGGGTTTTCCATCTGTCCATTAATACTCGCTTTGCAGCATGCTCATGGCCAGCAGCATAGCAGGTTTCTGTTTGTGCGTGAAATTCCCTTGCTCAAGAAATTTTCATTCATGATGAATTAATTTCTTCTGTGTTAGCCTCTTGGAGGAGGAGGGGAAAACTCACTGCTCTTCTCTCACAGGAAAAGAAAAGCTTTGTGGAGCTTGGGCAGGTGTGCGTTGGGTAAAGCCTAAGTGCCAGGACCCAATTACAGAGATATGGTCTTTCCC
>NW_010417956.1:34309-37604 GCF_000710305.1 Buceros rhinoceros silvestris | reverse complement strand
CTTTCCCTAACTCTGCAGCCAAGGCATCATGAGAAATGTGGCATGTAAAGTCAATCTGAAGAATTCATTGCTGTTTTCCTTCAGAAAATAGTCATAAGGTAATAAAAAAATACACCACTGCAATACAGATTATATAACAGAGAAAGATAAAAACAGTTTGTAGAAACATATAACCTCAAACTTCATGACATGGAATCGTAAAGCAGGTCAGAAGGACACTTCTTATTCTAGAGATTTTTGTCTCTTTTTTTCCTTCTGCATTTTTTTGCCTTTTTTTCTTTTAAGTATCAGCTGTTGTCAGAGACAGGATTCTTGTGTGGGTGAATCTCTGATCTCAACCAGCATGGTAGCTCCAGGCCAGTTAAACCAGAGACATACAGCAATGAGGATAAAACTTGACATTTTGGGTTTCAGAAACCTCCTTTTCTCTATGAACACAGGCAGAAAAAGAATACAGAGAAGTATAAAAAAAAAATAGAGAGGAAACTCAAGGCTTTTTTTTTTTAAGGACTTAGAGAAAAAAGTTGTAAGAAAAGTTTCACTCTGAAGCCTGAACCATTCCACAAAACAAGGAAAGTTTTCTAATGGTCTTGCCAAGATCCTGAAATGGTTGGAGTGTGGTGTGGGAGAACAGTGTGTGACTACAAGTAAAAAAGGGGAGAAGCATCTGGAAGGAAAATAAGACCATATTCCATACAGGTCTGAACTGCCATCTCTGCGAGTGGTACTTGTTTACATGCGATTTTCAAAGAAACATGGGATCCCACTCCCCATACATACCCTTGGAGAAAACACGATTACAGATGCATGGAGCATTTCCTTCCCGCCCTCAGAGAAATAACGTGACTGTTGATTTTGTGCTATCGAAGAACACAGCACATTTGAGCAGTGTGCTATCAAAAAGATTGTGTGGCTGGATCTCCACAGGCGCATCACCTCAGCAGATTAAAGGGGTGCTGCCAAGGCTGAGGTTAAGAATTGATCTAATTTGACGGAAAATCCCAAAAGGAAGAGTTTCAGCCTTTAGGATCCTTTGCATTTGCTTTCTTCAAAATGATTGCAGCTGTCATCAGAAATAAAAACAAAGTAAACACATTAAAACTCTTTACAACTTATGGTTAGGCAGCAATAAATAAAACATTGTTTAGGTTCAGTGCGAGTTTTTCTTACAGCCTTGTACTAAATTGCTAATAGTTCTTTGATTTTTTTTTTTTTTTGAGAAACCTGAATAAATGGAAAAAATGCAGGAATGTGTCTTGCAACTCTGTGTTTTTAGTATTTACTGTTGATTTGCCAGAAGCCAGACAAAACCTACAAAGTGGGTCATTGGGTTCAGAGTTCTGTGATTATTATTTATATAGAACCCAAAGTGTACAGAGCACCCCTTTGGGCATATAAAAGTTCATGCTTCAAAGAGCTTACAGCCTTCAGGGGTAATAATATTATTGCCAGTAATATCTAAGCTGTATATATTTCAAAGCTGCTGTTGCTGCTTGCATAATTTTAATGCCTATCTTGCCCCACCTGCTTGTTGCAAGTTCTGGGGTACTGTGATGAGAAAAAGACCTTCAATTTCCATTTAAAACACCAAACTGAACCAAACCATTTTGTCTCTAGACAAGAGCAAGAAATTGTGTCCTGACCGCAGCCGAGTAGTTCAAAGGCCAAAGAAACAACAACAAAAAAAAGGTGGTTTGTTGTGGGACTTTTCAGTGCAGTTTGTCTAAGAAGATGATGAGGTTTCTAAGATTCCTGGTGAGTCATGTGGAGGAAGGACAAGAAGAGACGCATTTGTGCTTGTGAAACTTGGGCAGTGGATTCCAGTTTTCTCCTCAGGCCATTGAGATCTGTGATTTTTTTACAATAACGTGTTTTTTGGATGTGCCATACTCAGCGATGTCCTCCTCTTCCTAACCGTACACTCCAAGCTGGCTCCATGCTTCATGCGATGGTGTGTTCCCTGCCGGGCACAAGGTCCTGTCTCAACTATTTCTTCTGTTGTCTCCACTCCTTTCCCCATGTGTTAATACATGGTCATAAAGTGACTAAACTCCATTTGAGATCTTGGGCAGGCAGCAAAGTACAGAGGAGTTCTGCATTTGAGGTGTTTGACCTTTGAGAGCAGTCCCTCCAGAAATTATCAACGCTGCACAGGCTTCTGATACTGACTGGTTGCAAAAAAAAAAAAAAAAAATGAGAGAGAGAAAAATGGAAAAATGTACCATGTGAATGAGGTACATGCCAGTATTTATTTCCCAAAAGTAAATTGACAAGTATCTTAAATAATGGAAAACGTTTATAGAAAATGTGAGTTATTCCTTCGATACCTCTGAAGAGGCAAAAGCTTAAAAAAATTGCATTATTGGTTGTAAATTTCTTGGCTGTGTTACAAATAAGTCACTGAAGTGATGGGTTTAATTTGGAAGTTGTGGAGCTCAACAGGGTTAATCCTTCCTGCTGCCCTCCCTTCCTTACTCTGGTGCTGGGACTCGCTGTTGTGGAGATTATGGGTGATTGCGGGGTGATAGAAGAAATGCTGCAGGATACCAGGTCTGGCAGTGCCACCGGCTACATTGTCAAACATCAGAGATTTCTTCAAGATCCTTTCACAAAGCTGTTTTCCCTCTCCCTTGGCCAAGTGACACTAAATTAAATAAATGTAAAATTGTAATAGCAAATCGATGCCAAGGCCCAGCTCCGTTACTGCTGTGAGGGGTCCAGCATCACTGGTGGTAGTGGCAGCACCAGATCTATTCCCGTATCAGTAAGGGATGAACTGGTCTGAGATAACTTCTGTTCATTGCAGCAGTTTTCCTCTGCGAAAGCAGTAGTAGATGGAGGAAAATCAGCTCTTTGTTTTCAGGCTTTGCTGGGCTGATTATATGGCTAATGTTTTTATGAATTCAGAGGATGCTTTCTTTTGATTTAACTTTCCTTTATTTCGTTTCACCATGTACCTTTGGCATTTGGTGAAGAACCATTGTAAATGTGAGAACTAAGCAGCTTGTTAGATAACATCTTTTTTTTTTTTTCCTCTCTTTAGAAGGTTAAACTGAGACTGTTTTGCCTGATGCCAGAATAGATGTAACCAATCCTGTATCCTTTGCATGTAGGTCAGCCAGAGGGACAATCCAGCACTGGATCCCATTATCCATGGGTTGAAGGGCGTCGTACATCACGGTAAGTAGCTGCTTAAACTTTTTTTTGTCAGGAATGGGAGAGGGGCAGGGATATTGTCCTTAAAGGTTCAGGTCACCCCTGGAAGGACGCAGGGAGCCTGCACATTCCTTGTTCA
>NW_010417956.1:31147-34165 GCF_000710305.1 Buceros rhinoceros silvestris | reverse complement strand
TTCCTTGTTCATTGTTGTTTAAGGGCATCACAGCCATTATTTGATTGGTAAAGATCGGAGTCATTTGTTACCTGAAAACGGTTTGGGGTTAACAGTAAACAATTTGTTTCTTTTCAGTCAGTGCTCTAGAATGCGTAAGTTATCAATCAAAACCTACCACAATATATCATTCATATTAGTACTCGAAGGCAACATTGGTGCTTCACTCCTGCTATTTATCTTCTGTTTGCTCTAAAAATACTCCTCTCTGAAGTTTCTATTTGTTTATAAATTATTTGTCTTTCAAATTTAGGTTCCTGATAATGAAACAGAAAATTAACTATCTATGAAAATTAATTAAACTTTGCAGCAGACGAACATCTTTCTAATGCTGACATAAATACGATCATTCGGCTGTTCTGATGCATATAAACCTATTATCCTTGAACTTACAGCAGGTACTGAAATAAATATTAATATATTTTATATTTTTATAACCAGTTCTTACTTGGGAATTTTCCCAAAACCTTATCACAGGTAATGCATCATTAGCAATGACATCAAGATGCTCCAGTTCCCAAAGTACTCTTGTCAGGTTTTAATATAATGATTTGTAAAGTTTTAATAGTCTCATTGTAATTCAAAAGGCATCTGCTGGAATGGTGCTAGGTACTATAATAAATCTCCGTCCCATCTATAGTGCTGTGATAAAACATCTTTGCACCTTTTCCCAGCATTGTCTTCAGACATTAGCTAAAGCTGTAGAGCTTAACAAACATTTTTTTTTTCTCTTGACTGCAAACCTAAGACTAGTTGACAGTGTTAGATTAAAACAAATAGGATTTTGGATTAATTGCTCTACTTTCAGAGTCATTTAACATTGCAACTGGGAACACCAATAAATCCAAGGAAAGTGAAAAATAGGGGTTAAATAATAACATACCATAAAGTCTTTAATTTAGAGAATTTTCCATAGCTTTTGCTGTTTATAAATTGCAGTGTTCTGCTATGAAATAAAAACAACACACTGAGCTGGAAAACTGTGTTGTTTTCCACAAAAATAGATGTTATTATCTAGCTCCCACTGAGTAACAAAACCAGGCTAGCCAGAATAAAGCGAGGACCAGTTGGGCTGCAAGGATTTTTCGGTGGCTATGTAATTTGACCCTGAAGTCCGGCTGCCATTTAACTGGGCCAGGATCTTTTTTCAGCTTTGTTTTCTATTTCAAGACTTTCTATCCCCTACAAGCACAACAGTGTTTTAGCCATTTCATGGGGTTTTTTCTGCTCCCTCCCTTTCTCCTCTCTGCTACAGCCGACAGAGCCACTAGAGGATAATCACACGGGTGTCTCCTGAGAGTATTATTCTATTCCCAAAAATAATTGTTTGGGTAGGATGTGCCACGGTCCCGAGGTTGTGATTCCCTGACCACATAATGATTAGTCCAGCCTGGTGCTGCCTACCCGCAGCAAACTCTGGGTGGATAAAAGGCGTTTATTTTTTGATTTGCTCACAATGCACAGAAGGCTGCTAGTCTTTCAAGTAAAGGAAATCGCTTGATATATTTCAATGGCTTGTTTCCTTTTCAAAACATTAAGGAAGAAAAAGAGGAAAATCTTGCTTTCCTTCCTGTTTCAAAGGCCCTGATTAAAGGCTTTTTCTAAGGTTCTTTTGGTGGCTGGAGTAAGGGAATTTCCACCTACAAAGCAGTTGTTCAAAGAAATTGTTCTCTTTAACTTACATATTGATGGAACGCTTCGGTGAAGAATTCTCATATCGTATCTCTCTTTTAATGTTGTTATACAGAATAATAGTAAAGATGTGAGCTCTTATGCCAGACACTCTCATTTCTTCTCATGATGCAATTTACTTCCATCTTACATGAGCACATTTTTATGAATTTATCTGAAGATGTTCTTCCTGCCATCCGCTTGGCTGCATTCGACTGGGACCCTAAAGCAACATGGACTTTTTGGCTGAAATTCAGTGGAAAACTTGTGGGTTTTGGACAGAGTGGCTGGATCAAGCAGAGATCCAACAAAAGGAGCTGGAGAAAGGCAAAATTGAAACCTGAAGTTTCTTTGCATTTTGTAACACTTCCATGCCCATGTTGCTTTTAGATCGTCATCACAATAGAGGCACATGCCCATAATGCAGAAATGAAGGATGCATACAAATGTTGAGATAACTGCCTTGCTTTTAAATTAGACCATGTTTGCATATCCACCAGCCCCTCAGCTTTGCTCCTTCTTTGTGTCTCATCTCAACACGCTTATCTGAGTAAGAATTCCGTGGATTTCTGTATCCCTCTCCCTCCAACCGGCAGAGCATCCTTCCTGAGCTGTGCTGGACAATAACTCCTTCCTTGCAGTCATTCGTTTTTCAGGGAAGAAATTACACACCCACACAAACACCCATCATCCTCCTCACTTCTTCATTTGCCTTGTGCTGGTACTAAAAGGCCTGGTGCTGTACGGGGACTTCACTCTGCACCATGCTGGATAGGGCACCCACAATGGCCTGTCCCCATAACAGTGGCCGATCCAATGACCCTCAGTTAGATGCAGGGACGGCACTGATGAGTGGTGAGCTGGGTTTTAATTTTTCCTGCATAGCTTTTCATTTTTTTCTGTGAAGATCTTGTATTCTTACAGTGTCCTTCTAGGAGTAATTGAACAATTTAAGTGTCAGAAGGACTTTCTGTAGAAGTGAAAGCAATTTTTGCTTGAGATTTCGTCAGGGATTTGAATTACTTACTAATTTGATGGAACATAAATAATTGTGCCCTTCACAGTGTCACCAGCTTAGTAATGATGATAGAGAAACGCACACATAAAAATCAATAGAGGCTTAGGCGCTACTCAGAGTTCACTTTGTTTCCTCATCTCCAGGCATAATTTTGTAGAATCTTAATGCCACATTAAGCTTAATTTTACATCAGGAACCATGTAAAGTTTCTTAGCTGAAAGGAAAACCGGCCACCTAACAGTGTTTGGATCAATGATAATGCTTTTGGGTTTGCCCCACATCTCCCTGCT
>NW_010417956.1:29612-31019 GCF_000710305.1 Buceros rhinoceros silvestris | reverse complement strand
CGTTCCCATCACGTCGACGCTTCCCAACTCCCGCATCCACCCTCACAGAACATTGTAAAGGCACACGAACGCCGAGGAGGCTCCTTTCAGAGCTGTCAGATGCCTGTTGCTGATTTTAAAATTGCTTTGGGTTTTGTGCTCTGCCAAGGATTTGTCACACCTCCCGCCAGCGAGGTGCCTGCTATTCTGCTTTCCCTGCTGCAAAGCACACGACGAGTGTGCGTCTGCCACGGAGTCTGCTGGGGGCTGACAGCTGGGAGCACGCAGCCCTCTTTCTGAAGAAGGGACAGAGTACGGGCAGCCGTGTGATATGAGTTTTCTGATGCTGACTTAGCTCTGACCACTCGGGGTCTTTTTTAGCTCCTCTTCAGATGCTCTTCTCATCATGAAAGCTGGTGGAAAAGGTCTCCAGCAATGCTGGTGCTGGGGGGATGATGCATGTCCTTAGTGGAAGTTGGATCATTAGGTAAAGTAAGGAAGTCACCAGTGTCTGGCTGCACTTGGACCAGATGTGGGCTGGTCACGGTGCTGCAAATCAGACTTTTCTGCCTCTGATTTGCTGCCAGTGTGCTCAGGTGGGTGCCCTGCCCTGAGCCACTCTCTTCTCCTTGTTTTTCCTCATACTGCTGAGGAGCACAGGGCAGGACTGAGCTGTTCCCGTGCAAGGGCTGAGGAGGTTGCCAGGACCTCGGAAAGAATTGTTGTGCCCTTGTGGGAATAGGAGAACATGAAATACCAGGTTATGTCTTCTACAGCTGATTTACATTAAAATGGCTACTAAAGCTTTTGTCTGCCACACGCTTCAGCAAGATCTCAGAGGAGCACCTAACAGGATGGAGCTATTGCACAGAAACGTTGCTTCTTCCCACCTCTGCTGTCTTTGACTTGCCCTTTTTAGCACTGTTTTGTACGTAAGCCCCTTAGAGATGCCTTTTCCTTGTTTTTACCAGCTGCCTGAAAGGTATTAAAACGAGTCTTCTTGCCCCATGTCAGTCCTGAGAGCAGCGCCCAGAGCTGCAGCCGGCGCTGCGCAGCGTTTGCCCTGGGCAAGGCTGCTCTGTGCAGCCTTGTTTTACCATGCAGGCAAATGGTTTTCAGAGGGAGCCACAGCTCCTGCTGCCCCAGGTCCCTGGAAAGTCTTTCAGGGTGATGGAAACCATATTTATCACTCTGTCCTGTTCTCAGTGTCTGTCACCAAGAATCTACATGGATCAGCAGAAAATTATTAGCAGAGCACAAATAAATTACCACAGCAGAAAAGCCTGTATTAATGTCACAAAAATGGGGCTCTTATTCCCTTCCTTGTCAAAAGTGAGCACTGAAAATCAAAGTGCAGCCAGATCAAAAGCTTAGATACAAAGTGAATCGATGGCATCTGTTGCTTGTTTGTAAATGTGAGGTGGGGTG
>NW_010417956.1:26614-29509 GCF_000710305.1 Buceros rhinoceros silvestris | reverse complement strand
CGGAACCTTTGTTTATTTAAAAGGGAGTTTGGAAAAAAATACGGCTTTTTTCTTCTGCCTATGTATTATTAAAATCCCATAACTGAAGTTCAGCATGAAGCAGAGTGTGATCTTGGGTCTCTCTTGAGATGGGTGAAAGGTGTTTATGCAAGTTGGTGGTGACCACCCAAGTTTCAGGGGTACTGGGGAGACTGTACCAAATTACAGTGGAAGCAAAATTGCTCTAATAATGAAAAAAAGATAGAGAATAAATATGTTGCACATCTCTCCAGCTGTCCTAGGCAAAAAGGCAGTGAATAACCTGTTAAAATAAATCAGCACTAAAAAGGAAGCAATCCAGACAGTGTTAGTTACCCCGTGGATCTATCACACCAGAAGGCATAATAATGAGAAAACACTATTAGCAGCATGACAGGTTTTTTCTTTTGTTTTTAACTTTAACCATAACACCACCTGACAAGCTGTTTGCTCTCTGCACCAAATATCCAGGGGTTGTAGAGAAGAAAGGCGGAGGAGAGGGGTGAGGGTGAGATGTGATACTGTGGGACCTCATCTTTTCAAGTAAAACTTTGAAGAAAGCAGCAGCCCAATTTGGAACAAGGAAGGGCCATCAAAGGGAGAGCAGCGTGATGTGTTAAACTGAGAAGGAAATGTGGAGGAGCATTTCTTTTTCCTGAGGGATGATCTGGATATATTCTTTTGTTTTCTGATCTGTTCTTGTGTTCACAGTCAGAGTAGCCATGTGAAAAGGGGCCAGGACACGATTGCTGTGGAGCAAAGGGGAGGAGGAGGGAAGTAGGAAATGAAGATGAGAGCAGAGGTGATAAGTTCACACCTTTATATAGGGCAGCTCTGTGCATAGCTGCGGGGGTCTGTATCATTTAAAAGAGTAAGTGATGGAAGTGTTGGAAAGCTCTGGTCCCTCACCTGGCTGCTCTGCAGAAAGCAGCACTGGTCACAGCTGAGTAAAGACCACGAGCTGACATAGGATTAATATATTGCACAGAAAAACTAATTCAAACTAACAAAAAAAAAGATTGCAGTTGTTAAAAGTTAAGAATTAAGGTTGATGCTGAATGTGAACAAAGCACCTCCTGGGGGCTGAAGCTGGGCACTTTGCTGGTGGATTTTTTTTAGAGTGTTTGCTGAGAAGAGAGGGATGATGAAATCTGAAAACGTGAGGTTTTGCTTTGGTTCTGTTGGAGCAGACAAGAACAGCCCACGCTCTTCTGGCTGCTTCTGCCTCACTTCACCCTACCTCTACCACAGTCCAGCCTGCTCCAGGGGTCCTCTTCTCTAAAATCCTTACCATAGTTTGTTTTTCCTCCTATCACTGGTGCCCATTTTGTGCTTGTTTCCATGTTCCTCAGCCTTGTTTGCACGTGTACCTGTGCCTCAGGGTAGGCTTTGCAAAAACTGGAGAAGTGTCATTCCAGTCTGCAATGGCAACAGCCACTTCGCTAAGTTTTTGCTTAAGCATTAAAGATTCAGAATTATTTTTTACTTATTTAAAGAGTTGGGACTTCTCCCCACCTAAACCTTTTCCCTCTAAGCTGTTTTTAGAGAGTGAGTGAGAAGAATTAAGCCTGAGACCAACATCTGGCATGGAAATGTTCCATTTTTTTTTGCATAGGAGAGTTGCCTTTTTTCTTTCCTCCTGTTTTTTGTAGCACTCACTGGTTGTCTCAGATTAAATTAGCCTGCAGGACTGTGTTATCTCATTACCTTCCTTTCGCCATGCTGTGCTTTCTGTGACCTTACAGTTCTTTACATTGTTCAGCAGAGGCTCTTTTTAAAAAAAAAAAGTGAGAAAAATAATAGCACAATAAATGACAAGAATTACCCTGAGTACAGAGGACTGTGTAGAAACTGTTGTTCATACTGGATTTGCACAGCAAGTACTCATCTGCTGATCTTCCCCGTTAAAGTAGCATTAAATGTTTGTCATCTCATCTTTAAAATCACCACCGTGAGCCTGGCCCCCGGCTCTGGTGTGCAGCCTGCTTTAGCTGGGGAGTTCTGGCTCAGTGGACATGCAGCATGGTGTCCTCTTGATTATTTTTGTGTGTTTGCTTTTTAAATGTTTGAATGCAGAAGCTTTAGAATGACTTGGCTCATTGTGAAAATGAAATTGGCAGTAACATTGTTTAACAAATTTGGGAGACTTTCAAAGCTCTTCATATTAGTTTTGCAGATTTCATTTATTCAGAGGGTAGCTGGGTAACGCTTCCACCTATCAGGCATTGCACATACGTTAATTTTGGAAATAAGCTCGTTTTAAGATACTGTTTTCAATGCAGCCAGGTTCCTGTTTTCTTACAGAAAAGCATGATGAAAGTCCCAAAGCATTCCATGAGATAAAAATGGACTTGGCATATAGTTATTTTCTTGTGATCTCCAATCCAAGTTCCTGTTAGATTTAAAAAGGTTTTGATCACAGATAGTTGTGTGCTGTTTACCTGCGTATCTCAAGAAGCCTCTTCTGTACTGTGATTTGATTAAATTCAGGTCTGTCTTTATCCAGTGTTTTACAGAATATATTTTTAGCAAGTCAGTCCTTGAACTTGAAATGTTCAGCTGATGGCTCTTGCTATATAATATTTCTTGGCATCAGCTTGTGAAAACTGCAGTAGTTGGTGAGGATCCACTCCTGGTAGCTGGTTTAAGATCTCATTATTCCCTCTGTTTGGAAAACTATTGTGCACGACTCCATGTTAGTTCACATCCCCTGGTGATGCCTTGACAAATAAAGGTCAGCTTTTTTGAACATGCCTACAATTGCTCTGCCTTTGGATTGGCTTGTATGAAAAATGGCCCTTGGTCCCATGCAAAACAGTGGGGAGATTTACCAGCCCAAACAAAGAACATGCTGGGTGTGACTTCTCACACTGTGTT
>NW_010417956.1:21721-26473 GCF_000710305.1 Buceros rhinoceros silvestris | reverse complement strand
GAATGTGGTATTAGAAGACCAAATATGTAACGAGATGGCTTTGTTAATTTCTTTTTTTGTGAATGTAAGAGTTAAAATACAATGTTGTCCTTTTATGCTGTGGAACACCCAGTAGTTTAAATGTCACCTTCATTGTCTTGTCGACAATGAGTCTGTGGTACTTGCGAATTTCTCTTTTGGAAATACTGGAGTGAATGCTTTTTTATGAGCTGTAAATAAAGTACTGCTGTTTGTTAACGGTCGATAAAATGGGCTGTGCTGCATTAGTGGGGCATCTCAGTGGATGTTCAGGGTGCCTGGCAGCAGCAGCACGTTTGTTGCTTTCCCAAAGGTATGCCACCTAGTTCAAGGGCCTGTCATTAGGGTCATAATCTCTGGAGCTGCAGTTCCCTGGTGGTTTATTTTTCTGCTTGGGTGCCCGTCTGCATTCGGGTGCTGAGATGGGAGTAGAACGAAGAGCAGCTTACACGTAAACCGGAGTTTATGTGTAAGAATGAGAAGGTGGCTCGTGGCTGGGTTTCACAGCACTGATTGCAATGGTTCACAGGTATTTGCAGGCGAACACGTGTTTTCATTGGTGTGTTTTATTGCTTTTGTCAGCCAGGTTTTTCTCTAGTACCTGTCAGCAAATCCTGTCGTGTAGATCATGTAGTTCCCAGCTTGACCACTTTCTCGCCTGCTAGAAACTCCTCACACTGCTGAGTCTGTTCCCAGCCTTCTGGGCACAATTCGTGCCCGTACCAAGCACTGGAAATAGGAGCTGGTCATTAAAGATGGTGAAGAAGGGTTTGATACTATTTCCAAACTTGTTCTTTTCAATTTAGTAGGAATTATATGTATACATGTATCTGTGTGTATATGTATGTGCGTAGAGTATTTCTACCATACTCAATGAATGCAAATTATTCTCCTTACAGTTCTACCAACAGCACCTGATTTAAGGTTGAAATTTTAAACTGACAAGGCTTCAAAATCCCACTTTCGAAAATGTCTCAAGCTCTGAAGAACATAACCTCATGGCATTTACTCTTTCTGTATGTTCTTGAAGGGTATGGGAGGTGGACTCCTGAATTTCTAAGTCCCTCTTTCTTTAAGCTTCACATGAAGATCTGCTTGTCACTCTCATTTCTAAAACTCTGCACCATGCATCTACATGGAAATGATACAAAGGAATGATCTGTTTTCAGAAGGGTTAGGTTATTAAAGCATAATCAATTGATTATCATCTATGGTATAGTAATTTTAATCCAATTATATGTTTTGGGGGGTTTTTAATCTTAATCTTTGGAATTCATTAATGAAAACTTACAGCATCGCTTGTAGCCATGAAAAATTAGATCGAGTACACCCTGCCCTACTTAAACCGTGTATTACCAAAGGTACTTTTTCCTCAAGAAATATTCTTTTTCACAGCTGACTGTGACTTGCCAGATGCTTAGGAAAAAAACCCTCCCTAATTGATAACCAAAATTTAATCATAGCCGGATACTTCCAGTTTGAATTAAAATAAGGTGTTTCTCTGTCTAAATAAGCTTCCCTTGGTTGATTATTCATATTGTAGTTCAAAATGTTTAAAAATGAAAGACATAGTTGGATGAAATGTAGACTACTTAATACAGTGTGTATTTAATATAAAAGTCATGCATTATTCATTTCCTCAATTTGAATAACTTTGAATTTAGCATCCCTGTTCTTCATCTTTTCCTTTGATGAACAATTAATTATTAAAATATAATATTGTCAGCATATGGCACAAAAATCCTTGAAAGTGCAATATTAGCTTGTTCTCCTGCCATCCTTTGATAAAGGGATACACCATATTCTCGGTTTCTCCCAAAATGTTTATCCAGCATCTTAAGTGATTCCATCATTCTAAATAGAAGGTTATAAAGTAGTTAAAAGTAGTTAAATTGTTAATTTTAAGTGAAAGATTTTTTTTGTTAAATACCAGAGGAAAGCTCTTTTCAAAATATGTCACTACCTTCCATCTATTTCACGTATGGTCGTTGGCTGTTAATGCAAAGAGGTTGTTTGCGTGTTCCAACGCTCTTGCAGGCCACTGTGTGCTCAGCTTCCATAGAGAGAGAGACAGTTTCTGAAATAGCAAACCCGTGTCATTTCGCTGTGATGTCTGTGTGTTGCGTTTGGAAATCAAATCCTGTGACTGAGTTTGCAGGTTTTCCATCCAATTTTTCCTGCATAAAAATAAGCCAATCAAATTAAATACGACCTTTTGCTGTGATTATGACTTCTTGATTAGAATCTCTTTGAACTTTGGCCAATCATATATATTTTACTATTTATTATCTAAGCACATTTTTTTTCCCAGAGGTTTGCTACGAAGAGATAAAAAAATGTTTTTTATTATTTGTTTGTTTCCTTTTTGGAGATGCAGAAGTGGTTGATATCTGCCTGGATTAGAAGGAAGGAAATTGCTAATGAACAGATTGCAGTGCTCTGTTACAACTTATACTTTGACTTTATTAGAATTACTGCTAGTTTGGAATGCTAAAGGCTATGAAAACGTTGCACACTGTTATTGTGCAGAATAGAAGATGTCTGGAGTTCATCATGTATTTGCACCCTGCAGCAGCAGTGGAGAAAAAATATCCCCCTGGTTACCAGACTGCTGCTCAGGAGTATAGGCTACTCTTGATCGATTTGATCAAGACTTTAAGAAAACTGTGGGATGCTGTAGAAGTGAATTCTGCAGATTTCATCCTATTTCTTTTCCTTCTGATTTTGGAAGATGTGTGTGTCAATCACCAGCCTACCTGCTTCTCTGCTCTGCTGCTGGAGGAGCGGGCTTGCTTAGCAGCTCTGATAAGACAGAGAGAGAGAAAAGTTCCTGCTGCCCAAATGTGGACTCTTGTTTGAGGCACGAAGAATAGAGAAAGTGAGGAATAGAGATATATGGGAGAGCCTTGCTTGTCAGCACACCCTGAGGCTGTGAACACCTTTGCACGGGCTGAGAGGGAGCTTTGGCCTGTGAGTTGACATAAATTGCAGAGGATAAATGCTCAGGGATGGCAGGGCAATTGTCTTGCCTGCAGCTGTTCCCTCCTTCCGTTTATTTATTTTTCTTCACAATGTTAAATATTACCAGCTTGTTACTGTCCCTGTAAACTAAATGCTTTCAGTACTTAGGTTTGCATTTCGGGCTGTCCTAGTGGCTCCTCAGAGGAAAGAGTTTGTCCCCAGCCTGTTGGACCCTGAAGAGGAGGATTAGGGAAAAGAGGCAGCAGTTTTACCTCTGACACGTATTTCTGGTGCTGTGCCGGCTGCATCCAGCAGCACAGCCAGCAATGCCTGTGAGGCTGAGGGCAGCCAGTCCCAAGTGAGCACGGGCTGGACTCTCTTCAGGCACCATGTTGAGCTTTAGAGGTGCCTCACAGCCCTGCTCCTCAGCTCAGCCCCCTGGCAGCTCCGGGAGAAGTTTGGCTGAGCAGCAGGGCTCTGCCTCCTCTGTCTCAACAACCTGCAGAGGGGCTGACCCCGCTCCCGCATCCTTTCCCTGTGCTGCTGGGGATGGGATGCACTACCCAATGCTCTCTGCTTGCTGCTGCCTGACCAGGACCACTGGGGCCTGGCTGTGTCCCCACTGGGTCTTGGTGAACCCTCACAGCCACCAGACTGAAGAGCCATTTACTGAGTGCTGAAACCACCGAATACGATGTTATTTCTGTGCTAACATAAACCAGTGGGATAACAAGGGCATTTCACACCTGCACATGTTCAAAATAGGAGCGTGCGCGTTCACTATAGGTTTGACTAGCATTTTGGCTGCTCTTTTAATAATCAACACATCAACTCTTACAGCTTCTCCTGGTAGGGTGTTTTCATCTTTCATTATACATATATAATAAAATATGTTGTTGCCATTACACCTTGTTAGGCTGCCTATCAGTGTGATGTCTGTTTTAAAGACACGTTAAAAAAAGTGTAATTCTGCTTGTCAATCTTCCCTGCAGAGAAGGAGACCTTTCTGGATCCCTTTGTGCTGAGGGACCTTCTGCCGACATCTCTGGGGAGTTACTACCGCTACCAGGGTTCTCTGACTACTCCTCCGTGCAGCGAGATTGTGGAGTGGATCGTTTTTCGGAAGCCTGTTCCCATTTCTTACCATCAGGTGTGTTTATTTTGTTAGGAAAGTCCATCTCTTGATTTGCCCTCTCTAAGACAGTGTTTTCAAAATGTGCCATTTTAATTTTGAGAACAAAAATGTTTCTGTTGACGAAAAAGGAAGTGTTGGTGATTTTTTTTCCTTAAGTAATATTGTTTCTGAACACGAGCCATCAGTCTTAAGAAGACAGTACAACATGAAAACCAGTTTCCTTTCAGTGATTTATTTCGTATTGTTTCTGCTAAGATTAAATTAAGCTATGGTGTAAATATTTACATGGAATTCCTTTTTATTCTTTATAATTGAAACTTTCTTTTCAAAGTAAAGTGAGCGATTTCAGTTCTGCTGAGATTTAGTAATTTGAACTAATTACATTAGAAAAGACATCTTTCCATTAATTCTCCATGCTTTACTGTTTTTATAACACAGTAAAGCTGCCATTATGTGCTCAGAGAGGTGGTGCACAAATCTTTAAAATTAGCACATAGCAGCTTTTAATGCAAATAGACGCAATGTCTGGGATTTGTCTGCAGAAGAATGCTCCCAATAAAGTAGTGGCTAGATGGAGTCAGTTGTTTACCAGTTAAGTGTATTTTGACGTTGTAAGAGTGTTGTCTTTCGAAAGCCAT